>NW_026288228.1:70000-104265 GCF_023373465.1 Oncorhynchus keta
ATAACATTGAGTCTCGTCCCTCAACAGCCTTGGTTTCTCAAATGACTGCCTCGCCTGGTTCACTAACTACTTCTCAGATAGAGTTCAGTGTGTCAAATCGGAGGGCCTGTTGTCCGGACCTCTGGCTGTCTCTATGGGGGTGCCACAGGGTTCAATTCTCAGGCCGACTCTTTTCTCTCTATACATCAATGATGTTGCTCTTGCTGCTGGTGATTCTCTGATCCACCTCTACGCAGACGACACCATTCTGTATACTTCTGGCCCTCCGTTGGACACTTAACAACAAGCTTCAATGCCATACAACACTCCTTCCGCTAGTAAAACGAAATGCATGTTCTTCAAACGATTGCTGCCTCTACCTGCCCGCCCGACTAGCATCACTACTCTGGACGGTTCTGACTTAGAATATGTGGGCAACTACAAATACTCACTGTGTCTCATCCCTCAACAGTAGGTTACACTGTGTCTCGTCCTTCAACAGTAGGTTACACTGTGTCTCGTCCTTCAACAGTAGGTTACACTGTGTCTCGTCCTTCAACAGTAGGTTACACTGTGTCTCGTCCCTCAACAGTAGGTTACACTGTGTCTCGTCCTTCGACAGTAGGTTACACTGTGTCTCGTCCCTCAACAGTAGGTTACACTGTGTCTCGTCCTTCAACAGTAGGTTACACTGTGTCTCGTCCCTCAACAGTAGGTTACACTGCGTCTCGTCCTTCAACAGTAGGTTACACTGCGTCTCGTCCTTCAACAGTAGGTTACACTGTGTCTCGTCCATCAACAAACAGTAGGTCACACTGCGTCTCGTCCTTCAACAGTAGGTTACACTGCGTCTCGTCCTTCAACAGTAGGTTACACTGTGTCTCGTCCTTCAACAGTAGGTTACACTGTGTCTCGTCCTTCAACAGTAGGTTACACTGTGTCTCGTCCCTCAACAGTAGGTTACACTGTGTCTCGTCCTTCAACAGTAGGTTACACTGTGTCTCGTCCCTCAACAGTAGGTTACACTGTGTCTCGTCCTTCAACAGTAGGTTACACTGTGTCTCGTCCCTCAACAGTAGGTTACACTGTGTCTCGTCCTTCAACAGTAGGTTACACTGCGTCTCGTCCCTCAACAGTAGGTTACACTGTGTCTCGTCCTTCAACAGTAGGTTACACTGTGTCTCGTCCTCAACAGTAGGTTACACTGCGTCTCGTCCTTCAACAGTAGGTTACACTGTGTCTCGTCCTTCAACAGTAGGTTACACTGTGTCTCGTCCATCAACAAACAGTAGGTCACACTGCGTCTCGTCCTTCAACAGTAGGTTACACTGTGTCTCGTCCTTCAAACAGTAGGTTACACTGCGTCTCGTCCTTCAACAGTAGGTTACACTGTGTCTCGTCCTCAACAGTAGGTTACACTGTGTCTCGTCCCTCAACAGTAGGTTACACTGTGTCTCGTCCTTCAACAGTAGGTTACACTGTGTCTCGTCCCTCAACAGTAGGTTACACTGTGTCTCGTCCTCAACAGTAGGTTACACTGTGTCTCGTCCTCAACAGTAGGTTACACTGTGTCTCGTCCCTCAACAGTAGGTTACACTGTGTCTCGTCCTTCAACAGTAGGTTACACTGCGTCTCGTCCTTCAACAGTAGGTTACACTGTGTCTCGTCCTTCAACAGTAGGTTACACTGTGTCTCGTCCTTCAACAGTAGGTTACACTGTGTCTCGTCCTTCAACAGTAGGTTACACTGTGTCTCGTCCCTCAACAGTAGGTTACACTGTGTCTCGTCCTTCAACAGTAGGTTACACTGTGTCTCGTCCTCAAACAGTAGGTTACACTGTGTCTCGTCCTTCAACAGTAGGTTACACTGTGTCTCGTCCTTCAACAGTAGGTTACACTGTGTCTCGTCCTCAACAGTAGGTTACACTGTGTCTCGTCCTCAACAGTAGGTTACACTGTGTCTCGTCCTCAACAGTAGGTTACACTGTGTCTCGTCCTTCAACAGTAGGTTACACTGTGTCTCGTCCTTCAACAGTAGGTTACACTGTGTCTCGTCCCTCAACAGTAGGTTACACTGTGTCTCGTCCCTCAACAGTGGGTTACACTGCGTCTCGTCCTTCGACAGTAGGTTACACTGTGTCTCGTCCCTCAACAGTAGGTTACACTGCGTCTCGTCCTTCAACAGTAGGTTACACTGTGTCTCGTCCTTCAACAGTAGGTTACACTGTGTCTCGTCCTTCAACAGTAGGTTACACTGCGTCTCGTCCTTCAACAGTAGGTTACACTGCGTCTCGTCCTTCAACAGTAGGTTACACTGTGTCTCGTCCTTCAACAGTAGGTTACACTGCGTCTCGTCCTTCAACAGTAGGTCACACTGCGTCTCGTCCTTCAACAGTAGGTTACACTGTGTCTCGTCCTTCAACAGTAGGTTACACTGTGTCTCGTCCTTCAACAGTAGGTTACACTGCGTCTCATCCATCAACAGTAGGTTACACTGTGTCTCAGTGTCTCGTCCCTCAACAGTAGGTTACACTGTGTCTCATCCCTCAACAGTAGGTTACACTGTGTCTCGTCCTTCAACAGTAGGTTACACTGCGTCTCGTCCCTCAACAGTAGGTTACACCGCGTCTCGTCCTTCAACAGTAGGTTACACCGTGTCTCGTCCCTCAACAGTAGGTTACACTGTGTCTCGTCCCTCAACAGTAGGTTACACTGTGTCTCGTCCTTCAACAGTAGGTTACACTGTGTCTCGTCCCTCAACAGTAGGTTACACTGTGTCTCGTCCCTCAACAGTAGGTTACACTGTGTCTCGTCCCTCAACAGTAGGTTACACTGTGTCTCGTCCCTCAACAGTAGGTTACACTGTGTCTCGTCCCTCAACAGTAGGTTACACTGTGTCTCGTCCCTCAACAGTAGGTTACACTGTGTCTCGTCCCTCAACAGTAGGTTACACTGTGTCTCGTCCCTCAACAGTAGGTTACACTGTGTCTCGTCCCTCAACAGTAGGTTACACTGTGTCTCGTCCCTCAACAGTAGGTTACACTGCGTCTCGTCCTTCAACAGTAGGTTACACTGTGTCTCGTCCTTCAACAGTAGGTTACACTGTGTCTCGTCCCTCAACAGTAGGTTACACTGCGTCTCGTCCCTCAACAGTAGGTTACACTGCGTCTCGTCCCTCAACAGTAGGTTACACTGCGTCTCGTCCCTCAACAGTAGGTTACACTGCGTCTCGTCCCTCAACAGTAGGTTACACTGTGTCCCCTCTTCTCTTTTTATTAGAACTGCAGAAGATACAAACACAGGAAGGAGGCTTCTGACTTCCTGTCACACTTCCTGTTACTGTTTGTTTTGGCCTCTGAGTTGTAGGATACGCTGGACTCAGGAGACCTTGACCACTTTAAACACCAGGAAAGAAAAGCATTGTAACTCTACAGAATGTTGAAGTTCTATTCCCTTTGATGGTTCAGAGTGTGGTGAGAGGAAGAAGACTTGTCCACTCTTACCGTGTCAGCTCCTCCAGCAGCTGTGTGTGGTCAGGAGGGAAGAACTTCACCACAAAACGAAGGATGGTGTTCTTAGGGCCTGTGGAGGGAGAGACGAGAGAGAGAGAGAGAGACGAGAGAGAGAGAGAGACGAGAGAGAGAGAGAGAGAGACGAGAGAGAGAGAGAGAGAGAGAGAGAGAGAGAGAGAGAGAGACGAGAGAGAGAGAGAGAGAGAGAGAGAGAGAGAGAGAGAGAGACGAGAGAGAGACGAGAGAGAGAGAGAGAGAGAGAGAGACGAGAGAGAGACGAGAGAGAGTTAAAAAGGGTTGTCCTCTCAGTACTATACAGGGCTGTCCTCTCAGTACTATATTCCACTAGTACTATACAGGGCTGTCCTCTCAGTACTATATTCCACTAGTACTATACAGGGCTGTCCTCTCAGTACTATATTCCACTAGTACTATACAGGGCTGTCCTCTCAGTACTATATTCCACTAGTACTATACAGGGATGTCCTCTCAGTACTATATTCCACTAGTACTATACAGGGCTGTCCTCTCAGTACTATATTCCACTAGTACTATACAGGGATGTCCTCTCAGTACTATATTCCACTAGTACTATACAGGGCTGTCCTCTCAGTACTATATTCCACTAGTACTATACAGGGATGTCCTCTCAGTACTATATTCCACTAGTACTATACAGGGCTGTCCTCTCAGTACTATATTCCACTAGTACTATACAGGGCTGTCCTCTCAGTACTATATTCCACTAGTACTATACAGGGCTGTCCTCTCAGTACTATATTCCACTAGTACTATACAGGGATGTCCTCTCAGTACTATATTCCACTAGTACTATACAGGGCTGTCCTCTCAGTACTATATTCCACTAGTACTATACAGTGCTGTCCTCTCAGTACTATATTCCACTAGTACTATACAGGGCTGTCCTCTCAGTACTATATTCCACTAGTACTATACAGTGCGGTCCTCTCAGTACTATATTCCACTAGTACTATACAGGGCTGTCCTCTCAGTACTATATTCCACTAGTACTATACGGGGTTGTCCTCTCAGTACTATATACCACAAGTACTATACAGGGTTGTCCTCTCAGTACTATATTCAACTAGTACTATACAGTGCGGTCCTCTCAGTACTATATTCCACTAGTACTATACGGGGTTGTCCTCTCAGTACTATATACCACAAGTACTATACGGGGTTGTCCTCTCAGTACTATATTCCACTAGTACTATACAGGGTTGTCCTCTCAGTACTATACAGGGTTGTCCTCTCAGTACTATATACCACTAGTACTATACAGGGCTGTCCTCTCAGTACTATATTCCACTAGTACTATACAGTGCGGTCCTCTCAGTACTATATTCAACTAGTACTATACAGGGTTGTCCTCTCAGTACTATATACCACTAGTACTATACAGGGCGTTCCTCTTAGTACTATATACCACTAGTACTATACAGGACTGTCCTCTCAGTACTATATTCAACTAGTACTATACAGTGCGGTCCTCTCAGTACAATATTCCACTAGTACTATACAGGGCTGTCCTCTCAGTACTATATACCACTAGTACTATACAGGGTTGTCCTCTCAGTACTATATTCAACTAGTACTATACAGGGTTGTCCTCTCAGTACTATATTCCACTAGTACTATACAGGGCGGTCCTCTCAGTACTATATTCCACTAGTACTATACAGGGCGGTCCTCTCAGTACTATACAGGGCTGTCCTCTCAGTACTATATACCACTAGTACTATACAGGGCGGTCCTCTCAGTACTATATTCCACTAGTACTATACAGGGATGTCCTCTCAGTACTATATACCACTAGTACTATACAGGGCTGTCCTCTCAGTACTTTATTCCACTAGTACTATACAGGGCTGTCCTCTCAGTACTATATTCCACTAGTACTATACAGGGCGGTCCTCTCAGTACTATATTCCACTAGTACTATACAGGGCGGTCCTCTCAGTACTATACAGGGCTGTCCTCTCAGTACTATATTCCACTAGTACTATACAGGGCTGTCCTCTCAGTACTATATTCCACTAGTACTATACAGGGCTGTCCTCTCAGTACTATATTCCACTAGTACTATACAGGGCGGTCCTCTCAGTACTATATTCCACTAGTACTATACAGGGCTGTCCTCTCAGTACTATATTCCACTAGTACTATACAGGGTTGTCCTCTCAGTACTATATTCCACTAGTACTATACAGTATTGTCCTCTCAGTACTATACAGGGCTGTCCTCTCAGTACTATATTCCACTAGTACTATACAGTATTGTCCTCTCAGTACTATACAGTATTGTCCTCTCAGTACTATACAGGGTTGTCCTCTCAGTACTATACAGGGTTGTCCTCTCAGTACTATACAGGGTTGTCCTCTCAGTACTATACAGGGTTGTCCTCTCAGTACTATACAGGGTTGTCCTCTCAGTACTATACAGGGTTGTCCTCTCAGTACTATACAGGGTTGTCCTCTCAGTACTATACAGGGTTGTCCTCTCAGTACTATACAGGGTTGTCCTCTCAGTACTATACAGGGCTGTCCTCTCAGTACTATATTCCACTAGTACTATACAGTATTGTCCTCTCAGTACTATACAGGGTTGTCCTCTCAGTACTATATTCCACTAGTACTATACAGTATTGTCCTCTCAGTACTATACAGGGTTGTCCTCTCAGTACTATATTCCACTAGTACTATACAGTATTGTCCTCTCAGTACTATATTCCACTAGTACTATACAGGGTTGTCCTCTCAGTACTATATTCCACTAGTACTATACAGTATTGTCCTCTCAGTACTATATTCCACTAGTACTATACAGGGTTGTCCTCTCAGTACTATATTCCACTAGTACTATACAGGGTTGTCCTCTCAGTACTATATTCCACTAGTACTATACAGTGTTGTCCTCTCAGTACTATATTCCACTAGTACTATACAGTATTGTCCTCTCAGTACTATATTCCACTAGTACTATACAGTATTGTCCTCTCAGTACTATATTCCACTAGTACTATACAGTATTGTCCTCTCAGTACTATATTCCACTAGTACTATACAGTATTGTCCTCTCAGTACTATACAGGGTTGTCCTCTCAGTACTATATTCCACTAGTACTATACAGTATTGTCCTCTCAGTACTATACAGGGTTGTCCTCTCAGTACTATATTCCACTAGTACTATACAGTATTGTCCTCTCAGTACTATACAGGGTTGTCCTCTCAGTACTATACAGTATTGTCCTCTCAGTACTATACAGTATTGTCCTCTCAGTACTATACAGTATTGTCCTCTCAGTACTATACAGTATTGTCCTCTCAGTACTATACAGGGTTGTCCTCTCAGTACTATATTCCACTAGTACTATACAGGGTTGTCCTCTCAGTACTATACAGTATTGTCCTCTCAGTACTATACAGTATTGTCCTCTCAGTACTATATTCCACTAGTACTATACAGTATTGTCCTCTCAGTACTATACAGGGTTGTCCTCTCAGTACTATATTCCACTAGTACTATACAGTATTGTCCTCTCAGTACTATACAGGGTTGTCCTCTCAGTACTATATTCCACTAGTACTATACAGTATTGTCCTCTCAGTACTATACAGGGTTGTCCTCTCAGTACTATATTCCACTAGTACTATACAGTATTGTCCTCTCAGTACTATACAGGGTTGTCCTCTCAGTACTATACAGTATTGTCCTCTCAGTACTATACAGGGTTGTCCTCTCAGTACTATATTCCACTAGTACTATACAGTATTGTCCTCTCAGTACTATACAGGGTTGTCCTCTCAGTACTATACAGTATTGTCCTCTCAGTACTATACAGGGTTGTCCTCTCAGTACTATACAGGGTTGTCCTCTCAGTACTATACAGGGTTGTCCTCTCAGTACTATATTCCACTAGTACTATACAGTATTGTCCTCTCAGTACTATACAGGGTTGTCCTCTCAGTACTATATTCCACTAGTACTATACAGTATTGTCCTCTCAGTACTATACAGGGTTGTCCTCTCAGTACTATACAGGGTTGTCCTCTCAGTACTATACAGGGTTGTCCTCTCAGTACTATACAGGGTTGTCCTCTCAGTACTATACAGTATTGTCCTCTCAGTACTATAGGGTTGTCCTCTCAGTACTATACAGTATTGTCCTCTCAGTACTATACAGGGTTGTCCTCTCAGTACTATACAGGGTTGTCCTCTCAGTACTATACAGGGCGGTCCTCTCAGTACTATATTCCACTAGTACTATACAGTATTGTCCTCTCAGTACTATACAGGGTTGTCCTCTCAGTACTATATTCCACTAGTACTATACAGTATTGTCCTCTCAGTACTATACAGGGTTGTCCTCTCAGTACTATACAGGGCGGTCCTCTCAGTACTATATTCCACTAGTACTATACAGTATTGTCCTCTCAGTACTATACAGGGTTGTCCTCTCAGTACTATATTCCACTAGTACTATACAGGGTTGTCCTCTCAGTACTATACAGGGTTGTCCTCTCAGTACTATACAGTATTGTCCTCTCAGTACTATATTCCACTAGTACTATACAGTATTGTCCTCTCAGTACTATACAGGGTTGTCCTCTCAGTACTATACAGGGTTGTCCTCTCAGTACTATACAGGGTTGTCCTCTCAGTACTATACAGGGTTGTCCTCTCAGTACTATACAGGGTTGTCCTCTCAGTACTATATTCCACTAGTACTATACAGTATTGTCCTCTCAGTACTATACAGGGTTGTCCTCTCAGTACTATATTCCACTAGTACTATACAGTATTGTCCTCTCAGTACTATACAGGGTTGTCCTCTCAGTACTATATTCCACTAGTACTATACAGTATTGTCCTCTCAGTACTATACAGGGTTGTCCTCTCAGTACTATATTCCACTAGTACTATACAGTATTGTCCTCTCAGTACTATACAGGGTTGTCCTCTCAGTACTATATTCCACTAGTACTATACAGTATTGTCCTCTCAGTACTATACAGTATTGTCCTCTCAGTACTATATTCCACTAGTACTATACAGTATTGTCCTCTCAGTACTATACAGGGTTGTCCTCTCAGTACTATACAGTATTGTCCTCTCAGTACTATATTCCACTAGTACTATACAGTATTGTCCTCTCAGTACTATACAGGGTTGTCCTCTCAGTACTATACAGTATTGTCCTCTCAGTACTATATTCCACTAGTACTATACAGTATTGTCCTCTCAGTACTATACAGGGTTGTCCTCTCAGTACTATACAGGGTTGTCCTCTCAGTACTATATTCCACTAGTACTATACAGTATTGTCCTCTCAGTACTATACAGGGTTGTCCTCTCAGTACTATATTCCACTAGTACTATACAGTATTGTCCTCTCAGTACTATATTCCACTAGTACTATACAGTATTGTCCTCTCAGTACTATACAGTATTGTCCTCTCAGTACTATACAGGGTTGTCCTCTCAGTACTATACAGGGTTGTCCTCTCAGTACTATACAGTATTGTCCTCTCAGTACTATACAGGGTTGTCCTCTCAGTACTATACAGTATTGTCCTCTCAGTACTATACAGGGTTGTCCTCTCAGTACTATATTCCACTAGTACTATACAGGGTTGTCCTCTCAGTACTATACAGTATTGTCCTCTCAGTACCATACAGGGTTGTCCTCTCAGTACTATACAGTATTGTCCTCTCAGTACTATACAGGGTTGTCCTCTCAGTACTATATTCCACTAGTACTATACAGTATTGTCCTCTCAGTACTATACAGGGTTGTCCTCTCAGTACTATACAGGGTTGTCCTCTCAGTACTATACAGTATTGTCCTCTCAGTACTATACAGGGTTGTCCTCTCAGTACTATACAGGGTTGTCCTCTCAGTACTATACAGGGTTGTCCTCTCAGTACTATACAGGGTTGTCCTCTCAGTACTATATTCCACTAGTACTATACAGTATTGTCCTCTCAGTACTATACAGGGTTGTCCTCTCAGTACTATACAGTATTGTCCTCTCAGTACTATACAGTATTGTCCTCTCAGTACTATACAGGGTTGTCCTCTCAGTACTATGCAGTATTGTCCTCTCAGTACTATATTCCACTAGTACTAAACAGTATTGTCCTCTCAGTACTATATTCCACTAGTACTATACAGGGTTGTCCTCTCAGTACTATACAGTATTGTCCTCTCAGTACCATACAGGGTTGTCCTCTCAGTACTATACAGTATTGTCCTCTCAGTACTATACAGGGCTGTCCTCTCAGTACTATATTCCACTAGTACTATACAGTATTGTCCTCTCAGTACTATACAGGGTTGTCCTCTCAGTACTATACAGTATTGTCCTCTCAGTACTATACAGTATTGTCCTCTCAGTACTATACAGGGTTGTCCTCTCAGTACTATACAGGGTTGTCCTCTCAGTACTATACAGGGTTGTCCTCTCAGTACTATACAGGGTTGTCCTCTCAGTACTATATTCCACTAGTACTATACAGTATTGTCCTCTCAGTACTATACAGGGTTGTCCTCTCAGTACTATACAGTATTGTCCTCTCAGTACTATACAGTATTGTCCTCTCAGTACTATACAGGGTTGTCCTCTCAGTACTATACAGTATTGTCCTCTCAGTACTATACAGGGCGGTCCTCTCAGTACTATATTCCACTAGTACTATACAGTATTGTCCTCTCAGTACTATACAGGGTTGTCCTCTCAGTACTATACAGTATTGTCCTCTCAGTACTATACAGTATTGTCCTCTCAGTACTATACAGTATTGTCCTCTCAGTACTATACAGGGTTGTCCTCTCAGTACTATACACTACTAGTATTACACTGCGTTGTCCTCTCAGTACTATACAGGGTTGTCCTCTCAGTACTATACAGGGTTGTCCTCTCAGTACTATACAGGGTTGTCCTCTCAGTACTATACAGGGTTGTCCTCTCAGTACTATACAGGGTTGTCCTCTCAGTACTATACAGTATTGTCCTCTCAGTACTATACAGGGTATTCCTCTCAGTACTATACAGTATTGTCCTCTCAGTACTATACAGGGTTGTCCTCTCAGTACTATACAGGGTTGTCCTCTCAGTACTATACAGTATTGTCCTCTCAGTACTATACAGTATTGTCCTCTCAGTACTATACAGTATTGTCCTCTCAGTACTATACAGTATTGTCCTCTCAGTACTATACAGGGTTGTCCTCTCAGTACTATATATTCCACTAGTACTATACAGTATTGTCCTCTCAGTACTATACAGGGTTGTCCTCTCAGTACTATACAGTATTGTCCTCTCAGTACTATACAGGGTTGTCCTCTCAGTACTATACAGTATTGTCCTCTCAGTACTATACAGTATTGTCCTCTCAGTACTATACAGTATTGTCCTCTCAGTACTATACAGTATTGTCCTCTCAGTACTATACAGGGTTGTCCTCTCAGTACTATACAGGGTTGTCCTCTCAGTACTATACAGTATTGTCCTCTCAGTACTATACAGTATTGTCCTCTCAGTACTATACAGGGTTGTCCTCTCAGTACTATACAGTATTGTCCTCTCAGTACTATACAGTATTGTCCTCTCAGTACTATACAGTATTGTCCTCTCAGTACTATACAGTATTGTCCTCTCAGTACTATACAGTATTGTCCTCTCAGTACTATACAGTATTGTCCTCTCAGTACTATACAGGGTTGTCCTCTCAGTACTATACAGTGTTGTCCTCTCAGTACTATACAGTATTGTCCTCTCAGTACTATACAGTATTGTCCTCTCAGTACTATACAGTATTGTCCTCTCAGTACTATACAGGGTTGTCCTCTCAGTACTATACAGTATTGTCCTCTCAGTACTATACAGTATTGTCCTCTCAGTACTATACAGTATTGTCCTCTCAGTACTATACAGGGTTGTCCTCTCAGTACTATACAGTATTGTCCTCTCAGTACTATACAGTATTGTCCTCTCAGTACTATACAGGGTTGTCCTCTCAGTACTATACAGTATTGTCCTCTCAGTACTATACAGGGTTGTCCTCTCAGTACTATACAGTATTGTCCTCTCAGTACTATACAGGGTTGTCCTCTCAGTACTATACAGTATTGTCCTCTCAGTACTATACAGTATTGTCCTCTCAGTACTATACAGGGTTGTCCTCTCAGTACTATACAGGGTTGTCCTCTCAGTACTAGGGTTTCCACTCAGTACTATACAGTATTGTCCTCTCAGTACTATACAGGGTTGTCCTCTCAGTACTATACAGGGTTGTCCTCTCAGTACTATACAGGGTTGTCCTCTCAGTACTATACAGTATTGTCCTCTCAGTACTATACAGTATTGTCCTCTCAGTACTATACAGTATTGTCCTCTCAGTACTATACAGTATTGTCCTCTCAGTACTATACAGTATTGTCCTCTCAGTACTATACAGGGTTGTCCTCTCAGTACTATACAGGGTTGTCCTCTCAGTACTATACAGGTTGTCCTCTCAGTACTATACAGTATTGTCCTCTCAGTACTATACAGGGTTGTCCTCTCAGTACTATACAGTATTGTCCTCTCAGTACTATACAGTATTGTCCTCTCAGTACTATACAGTATTGTCCTCTCAGTACTATACAGGGTTGTCCTCTCAGTACTATACAGGGTTGTCCTCTCAGTACTATACAGGGTTGTCCTCTCAGTACTATACAGGGTTGTCCTCTCAGTACTATACAGGGTTGTCCTCTCAGTACTATACAGGGTTGTCCTCTCAGTACTATACAGTATTGTCCTCTCAGTACTATACAGGGTTGTCCTCTCAGTACTATACAGGGTTGTCCTCTCAGTACTATACAGGGTTGTCCTCTCAGTACTATACAGTATTGTCCTCTCAGTACTATACAGTATTGTCCTCTCAGTACTATACAGTATTGTCCTCTCAGTACTATACAGGGTTGTCCTCTCAGTACTATACAGGGTTTCCACTAGTACTATACAGTATTGTCCTCTCAGTACTATACAGGGTTGTCCTCTCAGTACTATACAGTGTTGTCCTCTCAGTACTATACAGGGTTGTCCTCTCAGTACTATACAGTATTGTCCTCTCAGTACTATACAGTATTGTCCTCTCAGTACTATACAGTATTGTCCTCTCAGTACTATACAGTATTGTCCTCTCAGTACTATACAGTATTGTCCTCTCAGTACTATACAGGGTTGTCCTCTCAGTACTATACAGGGTTGTCCTCTCAGTACTATACAGGGTTGTCCTCTCAGTACTATACAGGGTTGTCCTCTCAGTACTATACAGTATTGTCCTCTCAGTACTATACAGTATTGTCCTCTCAGTACTATACAGGGTTGTCCTCTCAGTACTATACAGGGTTGTCCTCTCAGTACTATACAGGGTTGTCCTCTCAGTACTATACAGGGTTGTCCTCTCAGTACTATACAGGGTTGTCCTCTCAGTACTATACAGGGTTGTCCTCTCAGTACTATACAGGGTTGTCCTCTCAGTACTATACAGGGTTGTCCTCTCAGTACTATACTATTGTCCTCTCAGTACTATACAGGGTTGTCCTCTCAGTACTATACAGGGTTGTCCTCTCAGTACTATACAGGGTTGTCCTCTCAGTACTATACAGGGTTGTCCTCTCAGTACTATACAGTATTGTCCTCTCAGTACTATACAGGGTTGTCCTCTCAGTACTATACAGTGTTGTCCTCTCAGTACTATACAGGGTTGTCCTCTCAGTACTATACAGGGTTGTCCTCTCAGTACTATACAGGGTTGTCCTCTCAGTACTATACAGGGTTGTCCTCTCAGTACTATACAGGGTTGTCCTCTCAGTACTATACAGGGTTGTCCTCTCAGTACTATACAGGGTTGTCCTCTCAGTACTATACAGTATTGTCCTCTCAGTACTATACAGTATTGTCCTCTCAGTACTATACAGGGTTGTCCTCTCAGTACTATATTCCACTAGTACTATACAGGGTTGTCCTCTCAGTACTATATTCCACTAGTACTATACAGGGTTGTCCTCTCAGTACTATACAGGGTACTATACAGGGTTGTCCTCTCAGTACTATATTCCACTAGTACTATACAGTATTGTCCTCTCAGTACTATACAGGGTTGTCCACTCAGTACTATACAGGGTTGTCCTCTCAGTACTATACAGGGTTGTCCTCTCAGTACTATACAGGGTTGTCCTCTCAGTACTATACAGTATTGTCCTCTCAGTACTATACAGGGTTGTCCTCTCAGTACTATACAGTATTGTCCTCTCAGTACTATACAGTATTGTCCTCTCAGTACTATACAGTATTGTCCTCTCAGTACTATACAGGGTTGTCCTCTCAGTACTATACAGTATTGTCCTCTCAGTACTATACAGGTTGTCCTCTCAGTACTATACAGGGTTGTCCTCTCAGTACTATACAGGGTTGTCCTCTCAGTACTATACAGGGTTGTCCTCTCAGTACTATACAGGGTTGTCCAGTCTCAGTACTATACAGTATTGTCCTCTCAGTACTATACAGGGTTGTCCTCCTACTATATTCCACTAGTACTATACAGTATTGTCCTCTCAGTACTATACAGGGTTGTCCTCTCAGTACTATACAGTATTGTCCTCTCAGTACTATACAGGGTTGTCCTCTCAGTACTATACAGTATTGTCCTCTCAGTACTATACAGGATTGTCCTCTCAGTACTATACAGTATTGTCCTCTCAGTACTATACAGGGTTGTCCTCTCAGTACTATACAGGGTTGTCCTCTCAGTACTATACAGGGTTGTCCTCTCAGTACTATACAGGGTTGTCCTCTCAGTACTATACAGGGTTGTCCTCTCAGTACTATACAGGGTTGTCCTCTCAGTACTATACAGGGTTGTCCTCTCAGTACTATACAGGGTTGTCCTCTCAGTACTATATTCCACTAGTACTATACAGTATTGTCCTCTCAGTACTATACAGTATTGTCCTCTCAGTACTATACAGGGTTGTCCTCTCAGTACTATACAGGGTTGTCCTCTCAGTACTATACAGGGTTGTCCTCTCAGTACTATACAGGGTTGTCCTCTCAGTACTATACAGTATTGTCCTCTCAGTACTATACAGTATTGTCCTCTCAGTACTATACAGGGTTGTCCTCTCAGTACTATACAGTATTGTCCTCTCAGTACTATACAGGGCTGTCCTCTCAGTACTATACAGGGTTGTCCTCTCAGTACTATACAGGGTTGTCCTCTCAGTACTATACAGGGTTGTCCTCTCAGTACTATGCAGGGTTGTCCTCTCAGTACTATACAGGTATTGTCCTCTCAGTACTATACAGGGTTGTCCTCTCAGTACTATACAGTATTGTCCTCTCAGTACTATACAGGGTTGTCCTCTCAGTACTATGCAGGGTTGTCCTCTCAGTACTATACAGGGTTGTCCTCTCAGTACTATACAGGGTTGTCCTCTCAGTACTATACAGGGTTGTCCTCTCAGTACTATGCAGGGTTGTCCTCTCAGTACTATACAGTATTGTCCTCTCAGTACTATACAGGGTTGTCCTCTCAGTACTATACAGTATTGTCCTCTCAGTACTATACAGGGTTGTCCTCTCAGTACTATACAGTATTGTCCTCTCAGTACTATACAGGGTTGTCCTCTCAGTACTATACAGGGTTGTCCTCTCAGTACTATACAGGGTTGTCCTCTCAGTACTATACAGGGTTGTCCTCTCAGTACTATACAGTATTGTCCTCTCAGTACTATACAGGGTTGTCCTCTCAGTACTATACAGGGTTGTCCTCTCAGTACTATACAGGTTGTCCTCTCAGTACTATACAGGGTTGTCCTCTCAGTACTATACAGGGTTGTCCTCTCAGTACTATACAGGGTTGTCCTCTCAGTACTATACAGGGTTGTCCTCTCAGTACTATACAGTATTGTCCTCTCAGTACTATACAGGGTTGTCCTCTCAGTACTATACAGTATTGTCCTCTCAGTACTATACAGGGTTGTCCTCTCAGTACTATACAGTATTGTCCTCTCATTACTATACAGGGTTGTCCTCTCAGTACTATACAGTATTGTCCTCTCAGTACTATACAGGGTTGTCCTCTCAGTACTATACAGGGTTGTCCTCTCAGTACTATACAGGGTTGTCCTCTCAGTACTATACAGGGTTGTCCTCTCAGTACTATACAGGGTTGTCCTCTCAGTACTATACAGGGTTGTCCTCTCAGTACTATACAGGGTTGTCCTCTCAGTACTATACAGGGTTGTCCTCTCAGTACTATACAGTATTGTCCTCTCAGTACTATACAGTATTGTCCTCTCAGTACTATACAGGGTTGTCCTCTCAGTACTATACAGGGTTGTCCTCTCAGTACTATACAGGGTTGTCCTCTCAGTACTATACAGGGTTGTCCTCTCAGTACTATACAGGGTTGTCCTCTCAGTACTATACAGTATTGTCCTCTCAGTACTATACAGTATTGTCCTCTCAGTACTATACAGGGTTGTCCTCTCAGTACTATACAGTATTGTCCTCTCAGTACTATACAGGGTTGTCCTCTCAGTACTATACAGTATTGTCCTCTCAGTACTATACAGGGTTGTCCTCTCAGTACTATACAGTATTGTCCTCTCAGTACTATACAGTATTGTCCTCTCAGTACTATACAGGGTTGTCCTCTCAGTACTATACAGGGTTGTCCTCTCAGTACTATACAGGGTTGTCCTCTCAGTACTATACAGTATTGTCCTCTCAGTACTATACAGGGTTGTTCTCTCAGTACTATACAGGGTTGTCCTCTCAGTACTATACAGGGTTGTCCTCTCAGTACTATACAGGGTTGTCCTCTCAGTACTATACAGGGTTGTCCTCTCAGTACTATACAGGGTTGTCCTCTCAGTACTATACAGTATTGTCCTCTCAGTACTATACAGTATTGTCCTCTCAGTACTATACAGGGTTGTTCTCTCAGTACTATACAGGGTTGTCCTCTCAGTACTCTACAGTATTGTCCTCTCAGTACTCTACAGTATTGTCCTCTCAGTACTATACAGTATTGTCCTCTCAGTACTATACAGGGTTGTCCTCTCAGTACTATACAGGGTATTGTCCTCTCAGTACTATACAGGGTTGTCCTCTCAGTACTATACAGGGTTGTCCTCTCAGTACTATACAGGGTTGTCCTCTCAGTACTATACATATTGTCCTCTCAGTACTATACAGTATTGTCCTCTCAGTACTATACAGGGTTGTCCTCTCAGTACTATACAGGGTTGTCCTCTCAGTACTATACAGGGCTGTCCTCTCAGTACTATACAGGGCTGTCCTCTCAGTACTATACAGTATTGTCCTCTCAGTACTATACAGTATTGTCCTCTCAGTACTATACAGGGTTGTCCTCTCAGTACTATACAGGGTTGTCCTCTCAGTACTATACAGTATTGTCCTCTCAGTACTATACAGGGTTGTCCTCTCAGTACTATACAGTATTGTCCTCTCAGTACTATACAGTATTGTCCTCCCAGTACTATACAGTATTGTCCTCTCAGTACTATACAGGTTGTCCTCTCAGTACTATACAGTATTGTCCTCTCAGTACTATACAGGGTTGTCCTCTCAGTACTATACAGGGTTGTCCTCTCAGTACTATACAGGGTTGTCCTCTCAGTACTATACAGTATTGTCCTCTCAGTACTATACAGTATTGTCCTCTCAGTACTATACAGGGTTGTCCTCTCAGTACTATACAGGGTTGTCCTCTCAGTACTATACAGGGCTGTCCTCTCAGTACTATATTCCACTAGTACTATACAGGGTTGTCCTCTCAGTACTATACAGGGTTGTCCTCTCAGTACTATATTCCACTAGTACTATACAGGGTTGTCCTCTCAGTACTATATTCCACTAGTACTATACAGGGTTGTCCTCTCAGTACTATACAGGGTTGTCCTCTCAGTACTATACAGTGTTGTCCTCTCAGTACTATACAGTATTGTCCTCTCAGTACTATACAGTGTTGTCCTCTCAGTACTATACAGTGTTGTCCTCTCAGTACTATACAGGGTTGTCCTCTCAGTACTATACAGGGTTGTCCTCTCAGTACTATACAGGGTTGTCCTCTCAGTACTATACAGTATTGTCCTCTCAGTACTATACAGGGTTGTCCTCTCAGTACTATACAGGGTTGTCCTCTCAGTACTATACAGGGTTGTCCTCTCAGTACTATACAGTATTGTCCTCTCAGTACTATACAGTATTGTCCTCTCAGTACTATACAGGGTTGTCCTCTCAGTACTATATTCCACTAGTACTATACAGGGTTGTCCTCTCAGTACTATATTCCACTAGTACTATACAGGGTTGTCCTCTCAGTACTATATTCCACTAGTACTATACAGGGTTGTCCTCTCAGTACTATATTCCACTAGTACTATACAGTATTGTCCTCTCAGTACTATATTCCACTAGTACTATACAGTATTGTCCTCTCAGTACTATACAGGGTTGTCCTCTCAGTACTATACAGGGTTGTCCTCTCAGTACTATACAGGGTTGTCCTCTCAGTACTATACAGGGTTGTCCTCTCAGTACTATACAGGGTTGTCCTCTCAGTACTATACAGGGTTGTCCTCTCAGTACTATACAGGGTTGTCCTCTCAGTACTATACAGGGTTGTCCTCTCAGTACTATATTCCACTAGTACTATACAGTATTGTCCTCTCAGTACTATACAGTATTGTCCTCTCAGTACTATACAGGGTTGTCCTCTCAGTACTATACAGGGTTGTCCTCTCAGTACTATACAGGGTTGTCCTCTCAGTACTATACAGGGTTGTCCTCTCAGTACTATACAGTATTGTCCTCTCAGTACTATACAGTATTGTCCTCTCAGTACTATACAGGGTTGTCCTCTCAGTACTATACAGTATTGTCCTCTCAGTACTATACAGGGCTGTCCTCTCAGTACTATACAGGGTTGTCCTCTCAGTACTATACAGGGTTGTCCTCTCAGTACTATACAGGGTTGTCCTCTCAGTACTATGCAGGGTTGTCCTCTCAGTACTATACAGTATTGTCCTCTCAGTACTATACAGGGTTGTCCTCTCAGTACTATACAGTATTGTCCTCTCAGTACTATACAGGGTTGTCCTCTCAGTACTATGCAGGGTTGTCCTCTAGGTACTATACAGGGTTGTCCTCTCAGTACTATACAGGGTTGTCCTCTCAGTACTATACAGGGTTGTCCTCTCAGTACTATACAGGGTTGTCCTCTCAGTACTATACAGTATTGTCCTCTCAGTACTATACAGGGTTGTCCTCTCAGTACTATACAGTATTGTCCTCTCAGTACTATACAGGGTTGTCCTCTCAGTACTATACAGTATTGTCCTCTCAGTACTATACAGGGTTGTCCTCTCAGTACTATACAGGGTTGTCCTCTCAGTACTATACAGGGTTGTCCTCTCAGTACTATACAGGGTTGTCCTCTCAGTACTATACAGGGTTGTCCTCTCAGTACTATACAGTATTGTCCTCTCAGTACTATACAGGGTTGTCCTCTCAGTACTATACAGTATTGTCCTCTCAGTACTATACAGTGTTGTCCTCTCAGTACTATACAGGGTTGTCCTCTCAGTACTATACAGGGTTGTCCTCTCAGTACTATACAGGGTTGTCCTCTCAGTACTATACAGGGTTGTCCTCTCAGTACTATACAGTATTGTCCTCTCAGTACTATACAGGGTTGTCCTCTCAGTACTATACAGTATTGTCCTCTCAGTACTATACAGTGTTGTCCTCTCAGTACTATACAGTATTGTCCTCTCATTACTATACAGGGTTGTCCTCTCAGTACTATACAGTATTGTCCTCTCAGTACTATACAGTATTGTCCTCTCAGTACTATACAGGGTTGTCCTCTCAGTACTATACAGGGTTGTCCTCTCAGTACTATACAGGGTTGTCCTCTCAGTACTATACAGGGTTGTCCTCTCAGTACTATACAGTATTGTCCTCTCAGTACTATACAGTATTGTCCTCTCAGTACTATACAGGGTTGTCCTCTCAGTACTATACAGGGTTGTCCTCTCAGTACTATACAGGGTTGTCCTCTCAGTACTATACAGTATTGTCCTCTCAGTACTATACAGGGTTGTTCTCTCAGTACTATACAGGGTTGTCCTCTCAGTACTATACAGGGTTGTCCTCTCAGTACTATACAGGGTTGTCCTCTCAGTACTATACAGGGTTGTCCTCTCAGTACTATACAGTATTGTCCTCTCAGTACTATACAGTATTGTCCTCTCAGTACTATACAGGGTTGTTCTCTCAGTACTATACAGGGTTGTCCTCTCAGTACTATACAGGGTTGTCCTCTCAGTACTATACAGTATTGTCCTCTCAGTACTATACAGTATTGTCCTCTCAGTACTATACAGTATTGTCCTCTCAGTACTATACAGGGTTGTCCTCTCAGTACTATACAGGGTTGTCCTCTCAGTACTATACAGGGTTGTCCTCTCAGTACTATACAGTATTGTCCTCTCAGTACTATACAGTATTGTCCTCCAGTACTATACAGTATTGTCCTCTCAGTACTATACAGGGTTGTCCTCTCAGTACTATACAGGGTTGTCCTCTCAGTACTATACAGGGCTGTCCTCTCAGTACTATACAGGGCTGTCCTCTCAGTACTATACAGTATTGTCCTCTCAGTACTATACAGTATTGTCCTCTCAGTACTATACAGTATTGTCCTCTCAGTACTATACAGGGTTGTCCTCTCAGTACTATACAGGGTTGTCCTCTCAGTACTATACAGTATTGTCCTCTCAGTACTATACAGGGTTGTCCTCTCAGTACTATACAGGGTTGTCCTCTCAGTACTATACAGGGTTGTCCTCTCAGTACTAAACAGGGTTGTCCTCTCAGTACTAAACAGGGTTGTCCTCTCAGTACTAAACAGGGTTGTCCTCTCAGTACTAAACAGGGTTGTCCTCTCAGTACTAAACAGGGTTGTCCTCTCAGTACTATACAGGGTTGTCCTCTCAGTACTATACAGTATTGTCCTCTCAGTACTATACAGTATTGTCCTCTCAGTACTATACAGGGTTGTCCTCTCAGTACTATACAGTATTGTCCTCTCAGTACTATACAGGGTTGTCCTCTCAGTACTATACAGTATTGTCCTCTCAGTACTATACAGGGTTGTCCTCTCAGTACTATACAGGGTTGTCCTCTCAGTACTATACAGTATTGTCCTCTCAGTACTATACAGGGTTGTCCTCTCAGTACTATACAGTATTGTCCTCTCAGTACTATACAGGGTTGTCCTCTCAGTACTATACAGGGTTGTCCTCTCAGTACTATACAGTATTGTCCTCTCAGTACTATACAGGGTTGTCCTCTCAGTACTATACAGGGTTGTCCTCTCAGTACTATACAGGGTTGTCCTCTCAGTACTATACAGGGTTGTCCTCTCAGTACTATACAGGGTTGTCCTCTCAGTACTATACAGGGTTGTCCTCTCAGTACTATACAGGGTTGTCCTCTCAGTACTAAACAGGGTTGTCCTCTCAGTACTATACAGTATTGTCCTCTCAGTACTATACAGTATTGTCCTCTCAGTACTATACAGTATTGTCCTCTCAGTACTATACAGGGTTGTCCTCTCAGTACTATACAGGGTTGTCCTCTCAGTACTATACAGGGTTGTCCTCTCAGTACTATACAGGGTTGTCCTCTCAGTACTATACAGTATTGTCCTCTCAGTACTATACAGGGTTGTCCTCTCAGTACTATACAGGGTTGTCCTCTCAGTACTATACAGGGTTGTCCTCTCAGTACTATACAGGGTTGTCCTCTCAGTACTATACAGTATTGTCCTCTCAGTACTATACAGGGTTGTCCTCTCAGTACTATACAGGGTTGTCCTCTCAGTACTATACAGGGTTGTCCTCTCAGTACTATACAGGGTTGTCCTCTCAGTACTATACAGGGTTGTCCTCTCAGTACTATACAGGGTTGTCCTCTCAGTACTATACAGGGTTGTCCTCTCAGTACTATACAGTATTGTCCTCTCAGTACTATACAGGGTTGTCCTCTCAGTACTATACAGGGTTGTCCTCTCAGTACTATACAGGGTTGTCCTCTCAGTACTATACAGGGTTGTCCTCTCAGTACTATACAGGGTTGTCCTCTCAGTACTATACAGGGTTGTCCTCTCAGTACTATACAGGGTTGTCCTCTCAGTACTATACAGGGTTGTCCTCTCAGTACTATACAGGGTTGTCCTCTCAGTACTATACAGGGTTGTCCTCTCAGTACTATACAGTATTGTCCTCTCAGTACTATACAGGGTTGTCCTCTCAGTACTATACAGTATTGTCCTCTCAGTACTATACAGTATTGTCCTCTCAGTACTATACAGTATTGTCCTCTCAGTACTATACAGGGTTGTCCTCTCAGTACTATACAGTATTGTCCTCTCAGTACTATACAGTATTGTCCTCTCAGTACTATACAGTATTGTCCCTCTCAGTATTGTCCTCTCAGTACTATACAGTATTGTCCTCTCAGTACTATACAGGGTTGTCCTCTCAGTACTATACAGTATTGTCCTCTCAGTACTATACAGTATTGTCCTCTCAGTACTATACAGTATTGTCCTCTCAGTACTATACAGGGCTGTCCTCTCAGTACTATACAGTATTGTCCTCTCAGTACTATACAGGGTTGTCCTCTCAGTACTATACAGTATTGTCCTCTCAGTACTATACAGTATTGTCCTCTCAGTACTATACAGTATTGTCCTCTCAGTACTATACAGGGCTGTCCTCTCAGTACTATACAGTATTGTCCTCTCAGTACTATACAGTATTGTCCTCTCAGTACTATACAGTATTGTCCTCTCAGTACTATACAGTATTGTCCTCTCAGTACTATACAGGGTTGTCCTCTCAGTACTATACAGTATTGTCCTCTCAGTACTATACAGGGTTGTCCTCTCAGTACTATACAGTATTGTCCTCTCAGTACTATACAGTATTGTCCTCTCAGTACTATACAGTATTGTCCTCTCAGTACTATACAGTATTGTCCTCTCAGTACTATACAGTATTGTCCTCTCAGTACTATACAGGGTTGTCCTCTCAGTACTATACAGTGTTGTCCTCTCAGTACTATACAGGGTTGTCCTCTCAGTACTATACAGGGTTGTCCTCTCAGTACTATACAGTATTGTCCTCTCAGTACTATACAGGGTTGTCCTCTCAGTACTATACAGGGTTGTCCTCTCAGTACTATACAGTATTGTCCTCTCAGTACTATACAGGGTTGTCCTCTCAGTACTATACAGGGTTGTCCTCTCAGTACTATACAGTATTGTCCTCTCAGTACTATACAGTGTTGTCCTCTCAGTACTATACAGTATTGTCCTCTCAGTACTATACAGGGTTGTCCTCTCAGTACTATACAGTATTGTCCTCTCAGTACTATACAGGGTTGTCCTCTCAGTACTATACAGGGTTGTCCTCTCAGTACTATACAGTATTGTCCTCTCAGTACTATACAGGGTTGTCCTCTCAGTACTATACAGGGTTGTCCTCTCAGTACTATACAGTATTGTCCTCTCAGTACTATACAGGGTTGTCCTCTCAGTACTATACAGGGTTGTCCTCTCAGTACTATACAGGGTTGTCCTCTCAGTACTATACAGGGTTGTCCTCTCAGTACTATACAGGGTTGTCCTCTCAGTACTATACAGGGTTGTCCTCTCAGTACTATACAGGGTTGTCCTCTCAGTACTATACAGGGTTGTCCTCTCAGTACTATACAGGGTTGTCCTCTCAGTACTATACAGGGTTGTCCTCTCAGTACTATACAGGGTTGTCCTCTCAGTACTATACAGGGTTGTCCTCTCAGTACTATACAGGTTGTCCTCTCAGTACTATACAGGGTTGTCCTCTCAGTACTATACAGGGTTGTCCTCTCAGTACTATACAGGGCGGTCCTCTCAGTACTATATTCCACTAGTACTATACAGTATTGTCCTCTCAGTACTATACAGGGTTGTCCTCTCAGTACTATATTCCACTAGTACTATACAGTATTGTCCTCTCAGTACTATACAGGGTTGTCCTCTCAGTACTATACAGTATTGTCCTCTCAGTACTATACAGGGTTGTCCTCTCAGTACTATACAGGGTTGTCCTCTCAGTACTATACAGGGTTGTCCTCTCAGTACTATACAGGGTTGTCCTCTCAGTACTATACAGGGTTGTCCTCTCAGTACTATACAGGGTTGTCCTCTCAGTACTATACAGGGTTGTCCTCTCAGTACTATACAGGGTTGTCCTCTCAGTACTATACAGGGTTGTCCTCTCAGTACTATACAGGGTTGTCCTCTCAGTACTATATTCCACTAGTACTATACAGTATTGTCCTCTCAGTACTATACAGTATTGTCCTCTCAGTACTATACAGGGTTGTCCTCTCAGTACTATACAGGGTTGTCCTCTCAGTACTATACAGGGTTGTCCTCTCAGTACTATACAGGGTTGTCCTCTCAGTACTATACAGTATTGTCCTCTCAGTACTATACAGTATTGTCCTCTCAGTACTATACAGGGTTGTCCTCTCAGTACTATACAGTATTGTCCTCTCAGTACTATACAGGGCTGTCCTCTCAGTACTATACAGGGTTGTCCTCTCAGTACTATACAGGGTTGTCCTCTCAGTACTATACAGGGTTGTCCTCTCAGTACTATGCAGGGTTGTCCTCTCAGTACTATACAGTATTGTCCTCTCAGTACTATACAGGGTTGTCCTCTCAGTACTATACAGTATTGTCCTCTCAGTACTATACAGGGTTGTCCTCTCAGTACTATGCAGGGTTGTCCTCTCAGGTACTATACAGGGTTGTCCTCTCAGTACTATACAGGGTTGTCCTCTCAGTACTATACAGGGTTGTCCTCTCAGTACTATGCAGGGTTGTCCTCTCAGTACTATACAGTATTGTCCTCTCAGTACTATACAGGGTTGTCCTCTCAGTACTATACAGTATTGTCCTCTCAGTACTATACAGGGTTGTCCTCTCAGTACTATACAGTATTGTCCTCTCAGTACTATACAGGGTTGTCCTCTCAGTACTATACAGGGTTGTCCTCTCAGTACTATACAGGGTTGTCCTCTCAGTACTATACAGGGTTGTCCTCTCAGTACTATACAGTATTGTCCTCTCAGTACTATACAGGGTTGTCCTCTCAGTACTATACAGTATTGTCCTCTCAGTACTATACAGGGTTGTCCTCTCAGTACTATACAGGGTTGTCCTCTCAGTACTATACAGGGTTGTCCTCTCAGTACTATACAGGGTTGTCCTCTCAGTACTATACAGGGTTGTCCTCTCAGTACTATACAGTATTGTCCTCTCAGTACTATACAGGGTTGTCCTCTCAGTACTATACAGTATTGTCCTCTCAGTACTATACAGTGTTGTCCTCTCAGTACTATACAGTGTTGTCCTCTCAGTACTATACAGGGTTGTCCTCTCAGTACTATACAGTATTGTCCTCTCAGTACTATACAGTATTGTCCTCTCAGTACTATACAGGGTTGTCCTCTCAGTACTATACAGGGTTGTCCTCTCAGTACTATACAGGGTTGTCCTCTCAGTACTATACAGGGTTGTCCTCTCAGTACTATACAGGGTTGTCCTCTCAGTACTATACAGGGTTGTCCTCTCAGTACTATACAGTATTGTCCTCTCAGTACTATACAGTATTGTCCTCTCAGTACTATACAGGGTTGTCCTCTCAGTACTATACAGGGTTGTCCTCTCAGTACTATACAGGGTTGTCCTCTCAGTACTATACAGGGTTGTCCTCTCAGTACTATACAGGGTTGTCCTCTCAGTACTATACAGTATTGTCTCTCAGTACTATACAGGGTTGTCCTCTCAGTACTATACAGTATTGTCCTCTCAGTACTATACAGGGTTGTCCTCTCAGTACTATACAGTATTGTCCTCTCAGTACTATACAGTATTGTCCTCTCAGTACTATACAGGGTTGTCCTCTCAGTACTATACAGTATTGTCCTCTCAGTACTATACAGTATTGTCCTCTCAGTACTATACAGTATTGTCCTCTCAGTACTATACAGGGTTGTCCTCTCAGTACTATACAGGGTTGTCCTCTCAGTACTATACAGGGTTGTCCTCTCAGTACTATACAGTATTGTCCTCTCAGTACTATACAGGGTTGTTCTCTCAGTACTATACAGGGTTGTCCTCTCAGTACTATACAGGGTTGTCCTCTCAGTACTATACAGGGTTGTCCTCTCAGTACTATACAGGGTTGTCCTCTCAGTACTATACAGTATTGTCCTCTCAGTACTATACAGTATTGTCCTCTCAGTACTATACAGGGTTGTTCTCTCAGTACTATACAGGGTTGTCCTCTCAGTACTATACAGGGTTGTCCTCTCAGTACTATACAGTATTGTCCTCTCAGTACTATACAGTATTGTCCTCTCAGTACTATACAGGGTTGTCCTCTCAGTACTATACAGGGTTGTCCTCTCAGTACTATACAGGGTTGTCCTCTCAGTACTATACAGTATTGTCCTCTCAGTACTATACAGTATTGTCCTCTCAGTACTATACAGTATTGTCCTCTCAGTACTATACAGGGTTGTCCTCTCAGTACTATACAGGGTTGTCCTCTCAGTACTATACAGGGCTGTCCTCTCAGTACTATACAGGGCTGTCCTCTCAGTACTATACAGTATTGTCCTCTCAGTACTATACAGTATTGTCCTCTCAGTACTATACAGGGTTGTCCTCTCCAGTACTATACAGGGTTGTCCTCTCAGTACTATACAGTATTGTCCTCTCCCAGTACTATACAGGGTTGTCCTCTCAGTACTATACAGGGTTGTCCTCTCAGTACTATACAGGGTTGTCCTCTCAGTACTAAACAGGGTTGTCCTCTCAGTACTAAACAGGGTTGTCCTCTCAGTACTAAACAGGGTTGTCCTCTCAGTACTAAACAGGGTTGTCCTCTCAGTACTAAACAGGGTTGTCCTCTCAGTACTATACAGGGTTGTCCTCTCAGTACTATACAGTATTGTCCTCTCAGTACTATACAGTATTGTCCTCTCAGTACTATACAGGGTTGTCCTCTCAGTACTATACAGTATTGTCCTCTCAGTACTATACAGGGTTGTCCTCTCAGTACTATACAGTATTGTCCTCTCAGTACTATACAGGGTTGTCCTCTCAGTACTATACAGGGTTGTCCTCTCAGTACTATACAGTATTGTCCTCTCAGTACTATACAGGGTTGTCCTCTCAGTACTATACAGTATTGTCCTCTCAGTACTATACAGGGTTGTCCTCTCAGTACTATACAGGGTTGTCCTCTCAGTACTATACAGTATTGTCCTCTCAGTACTATACAGGTTGTCCTCTCAGTACTATACAGGGTTGTCCTCTCAGTACTATACAGGGTTGTCCTCTCAGTACTATACAGGGTTGTCCTCTCAGTACTATACAGGGTTGTCCTCTCAGTACTATACAGGGTTGTCCTCTCAGTACTATACAGGGTTGTCCTCTCAGTACTAAACAGGGTTGTCCTCTCAGTACTATACAGTATTGTCCTCTCAGTACTATACAGTATTGTCCTCTCAGTACTATACAGTATTGTCCTCTCAGTACTATACAGGGTTGTCCTCTCAGTACTATACAGGGTTGTCCTCTCAGTACTATACAGGGTTGTCCTCTCAGTACTATACAGTATTGTCCTCTCAGTACTATACAGGGTTGTCCTCTCAGTACTATACAGGGTTGTCCTCTCAGTACTATACAGGGTTGTCCTCTCAGTACTATACAGTATTGTCCTCTCAGTACTATACAGGGTTGTCCTCTCAGTACTATACAGGGTTGTCCTCTCAGTACTATACAGGGTTGTCCTCTCAGTACTATACAGGGTTGTCCTCTCAGTACTATACAGGGTTGTCCTCTCAGTACTATACAGGGTTGTCCTCTCAGTACTATACAGGGTTGTCCTCTCAGTACTATACAGTATTGTCCTCTCAGTACTATACAGGGTTGTCCTCTCAGTACTATACAGGGTTGTCCTCTCAGTACTATACAGGGTTGTCCTCTCAGTACTATACAGGGTTGTCCTCTCAGTACTATACAGGGTTGTCCTCTCAGTACTATACAGGGTTGTCCTCTCAGTACTATACAGGGTTGTCCTCTCAGTACTATACAGGGTTGTCCTCTCAGTACTATACAGGGTTGTCCTCTCAGTACTATACAGGGTTGTCCTCTCAGTACTATACAGGGTTGTCCTCTCAGTACTATACAGTATTGTCCTCTCAGTACTATACAGGGTTGTCCTCTCAGTACTATACAGTATTGTCCTCTCAGTACTATACAGTATTGTCCTCTCAGTACTATACAGTATTGTCCTCTCAGTACTATACAGGGCTGTCCTCTCAGTACTATACAGTATTGTCCTCTCAGTACTATACAGTATTGTCCTCTCAGTACTATACAGTATTGTCCTCTCAGTACTATACAGTATTGTCCTCTCAGTACTATACAGTATTGTCCTCTCAGTACTATACAGTATTGTCCTCTCAGTACTATACAGGGTTGTCCTCTCAGTACTATACAGTATTGTCCTCTCAGTACTATACAGGGTTGTCCTCTCAGTACTATACAGGGTTGTCCTCTCAGTACTATACAGTATTGTCCTCTCAGTACTATACAGGGTTGTCCTCTCAGTACTATACAGGGTTGTCCTCTCAGTACTATACAGTATTGTCCTCTCAGTACTATACAGGGTTGTCCTCTCAGTACTATACAGGGTTGTCCTCTCAGTACTATACAGTATTGTCCTCTCAGTACTATACAGGGTTGTCCTCTCAGTACTATACAGTATTGTCCTCTCAGTACTATACAGGGTTGTCCTCTCAGTACTATACAGTATTGTCCTCTCAGTACTATACAGGGTTGTCCTCTCAGTACTATACAGGGTTGTCCTCTCCCAGTACTATACAGTATTGTCCTCTCAGTACTATACAGGGTTGTCCTCTCAGTACTATACAGGGTTGTCCTCTCAGTACTATACAGTATTGTCCTCTCAGTACTATACAGGGTTGTCCTCTCAGTACTATACAGGGTTGTCCTCTCAGTACTATACAGGGTTGTCCTCTCAGTACTATACAGGGTTGTCCTCTCAGTACTATACAGGGTTGTCCTCTCAGTACTATACAGGGTTGTCCTCTCAGTACTATACAGGGTTGTCCTCTCAGTACTATACAGGGTTGTCCTCTCAGTACTATACAGGGTTGTCCTCTCAGTACTATACAGGGTTGTCCTCTCAGTACTATACAGGGTTGTCCTCTCAGTACTATACAGGGTTGTCCTCTCAGTACTATACAGGGTTGTCCTCTCAGTACTATACAGGGTTGTCCTCTCAGTACTATACAGGGTTGTCCTCTCAGTACTATACAGTATTGTCCTCTCAGTACTATACAGTATTGTCCTCTCAGTACTATACAGGGTTGTCCTCTCAGTACTATACAGGGTTGTCCTCTCAGTACTATACAGGGTTGTCCTCTCAGTACTATACAGTATTGTCCTCTCAGTACTATACAGGGTTGTCCTCTCAGTACTATACAGTATTGTCCTCTCAGTACTATACAGGGTTGTCCTCTCAGTACTATACAGGGTTGTCCTCTCAGTACTATACAGTATTGTCCTCTCAGTACTATACAGGGTTGTCCTCTCAGTACTATACAGGGTTGTCCTCTCAGTACTATACAGGGTTGTCCTCTCAGTACTATACAGTATTGTCCTCTCAGTACTATACAGGGTTGTCCTCTCAGTACTATACAGTATTGTCCTCTCAGTACTATACAGGGTTGTCCTCTCAGTACTATACAGGGTTGTCCTCTCAGTACTATACAGTGTTGTCCTCTCAGTACTATACAGGGTTGTCCTCTCAGTACTATACAGTATTGTTCTCTCAGTACTATACAGGGTTGTCCTCTCAGTACTATACAGGGTTGTCCTCTCAGTACTATACAGGGTTGTCCTCTCAGTACTATACAGTATTGTCCTCTCAGTACTATACAGTATTGTCCTCTCAGTACTATACAGTATTGTCCTCTCAGTACTATACAGTATTGTCCTCTCAGTACTATACAGGGTTGTTCTCTCAGTACTATACAGGGTTGTCCTCTCAGTACTATACAGGGTTGTCCTCTCAGTACTATACAGGGTTGTCCTCTCAGTACTATACAGGGTTGTCCTCTCAGTACTATACAGGGTTGTCCTCTCAGTACTATACAGTATTGTCCTCTCAGTACTATACAGGGTTGTCCTCTCAGTACTATACAGGGTTGTCCTCTCAGTACTATACAGTATTGTCCTCTCAGTACTATACAGGGTTGTCCTCTCAGTACTATACAGTATTGTCCTCTCAGTACTAAACAGGGTTGTCCTCTCAGTACTATACAGGGTTGTCCTCTCAGTACTATACAGTATTGTCCTCTCAGTACTAAACAGGGTTGTCCTCTCAGTACTATACAGGGTTGTCCTCTCAGTACTATACAATATTGTCCTCTCAGTACTATACAGGGTTGTCCTCTCAGTACTATACAGTATTGTCCTCTCAGTACTATACAGGGTTGTCCTCTCAGTACTATACAGGGTTGTCCTCTCAGTACTATACAGTATTGTCCTCTCAGTACTATACAGGGTTGTCCTCTCAGTACTATACAGTATTGTCCTCTCAGTACTATACAGGGTTGTCCTCTCAGTACTATACAGGGTTGTCCTCTCAGTACTATACAGTATTGTCCTCTCAGTACTATACAGGGTTGTTCTCTCAGTACTATACAGGGTTGTCCTCTCAGTACTATACAGGGTTGTCCTCTCAGTACTATACAGGGTTGTCCTCTCAGTACTATACAGTATTGTCCTCTCAGTACTATACAGGGTTGTCCTCTCAGTACTATACAGTATTGTCCTCTCAGTACTATACAGTATTGTCCTCTCAGTACTATACAGGGTTGTCCTCTCAGTACTATACAGGGTTGTCCTCTCAGTACTATACAGGGTTGTCCTCTCAGTACTATACAGGGTTGTCCTCTCAGTACTATACAGTATTGTCCTCTCAGTACTATACAGGGTTGTCCTCTCAGTACTATACAGTATTGTCCTCTCAGTACTATACAGGGTTGTCCTCTCAGTACTATACAGGGTTGTCCCTCTCAGTACTATACAGTATTGTCCTCTCAGTACTATACAGGGTTGTTCTCTCAGTACTATACAGGGTTGTCCTCTCAGTACTATACAGGGTTGTCCTCTCAGTACTATACAGTATTGTCCTCTCAGTACTATACAGGGTTGTTCTCTCAGTACTATACAGGGTTGTCCTCTCAGTACTATACAGGGTTGTCCTCTCAGTACTATACAGGGTTGTCCTCTCAGTACTATACAGTATTGTCCTCTCAGTACTATACAGTATTGTCCTCCCAGTACTATACAGTATTGTCCTCTCAGTACTATACAGGGTTGTTCTCTCAGTACTATACAGGGTTGTCCTCTCAGTACTATACAGGGTTGTCCTCTCAGTACTATACAGTATTGTCCTCTCAGTACTATACAGGGTTGTCCTCTCAGTACTATACAGGGTTGTCCTCTCAGTACTATACAGGGTTGTCCTCTCAGTACTATACAGGGTTGTCCTCTCAGTACTATACAGGGTTGTCCTCTCAGTACTATACAGTATTGTCCTCTCAGTACTATACAGTATTGTCCTCTCAGTACTATACAGGGTTGTCCTCTCAGTACTATACAGGGTTGTCCTCTCAGTACTATACAGGGCTGTCCTCTCAGTACTATACAGGGCTGTCCTCTCAGTACTATACAGTATTGTCCTCTCAGTACTATACAGTATTGTCCTCTCAGTACTATACAGGGTTGTCCTCTCAGTACTATACAGTATTGTCCTCTCAGTACTATACAGGGTTGTCCTCTCAGTACTATACAGGGTTGTCCTCTCAGTACTATACAGGGTTGTCCCTCTCAGTACTAAACAGGGTTGTCCTCTCAGTACTAAACAGGGTTGTCCTCTCAGTACTAAACAGGGTTGTCCTCTCAGTACTAAACAGGGTTGTCCTCTCAGTACTAAACAGGGTTGTCCTCTCAGTACTATACAGGGTTGTCCTCTCAGTACTATACAGTATTGTCCTCTCAGTACTATACAGGGTTGTCCTCTCAGTACTATACAGGGTTGTCCTCTCAGTACTATACAGGGTTGTCCTCTCAGTACTATACAGTATTGTCCTCTCAGTACTATACAGGGTTGTCCTCTCAGTACTATACAGGGTTGTCCTCTCAGTACTATACAGTATTGTCCTCTCAGTACTATACAGGTTGTCCTCTCAGTACTATACAGTATTGTCCTCTCAGTACTATACAGGGTTGTCCTCTCAGTACTATACAGGGTTGTCCTCTCAGTACTATACAGGGTTGTCCTCTCAGTACTATACAGGGTTGTCCTCTCAGTACTATACAGGGTTGTCCTCTCAGTACTATACAGTATTGTCCTCTCAGTACTATACAGGGTTGTCCTCTCAGTACTATACAGGGTTGTCCTCTCAGTACTCAGTACTAGGGTTGTCCTCTCAGTACTATACAGGGTTGTCCTCTCAGTACTATACAGGGTTGTCCTCTCAGTACTATACAGGGTTGTCCTCTCAGTACTATACAGTATTGTCCTCTCAGTACTATACAGGGTTGTCCTCTCAGTACTATACAGGGTTGTCCTCTCAGTACTATACAGGGTTGTCCTCTCAGTACTATACAGTATTGTCCTCTCAGTACTATACAGGGTTGTCCTCTCAGTACTATACAGGGTTGTCCTCTCAGTACTATACAGTAGTATACAGGGTTGTCCTCTCAGTACTATACAGGTTGTCCTCTACAGTAGTACTATACAGGGTTGTTCTCTCAGTACTATACAGGGTTGTCCTCTCAGTACTATACAGGGTTGTCCTCTCAGTACTATACAGTATTGTCCTCTCAGTACTATACAGGGTTGTCCTCTCAGTACTATACAGGGTTGTCCTCTCAGTACTATACAGGGTTGTCCTCTCAGTACTATACAGGGTTGTCCTCTCAGTACTATACAGGGTTGTCCTTCAGTACTATACAGTATTGTCCTCTCAGTACTATACAGGGTTGTCCTCTCAGTACTATACAGGGTTGTCCTCTCAGTACTATACAGGGTTGTCCTCTCAGTACTATACAGGGTTGTCCTCTCAGTACTATACAGGGCTGTCCTCTCAGTACTATACAGTATTGTCCTCTCAGTACTATACAGTATTGTCCTCTCAGTACTATACAGGGTTGTCCTCTCAGTACTATACAGTATTGTCCTCTCAGTACTATACAGGGTTGTCCTCTCATACTATACAGGGTTGTCCTCTCAGTACTATACAGTATTGTCCTCTCAGTACTAAACAGGGTTGTCCTCTCAGTACTAAACAGGGTTGTCCTCTCAGTACTAAACAGGGTTGTCCTCTACAGTAGGGTTGTCCTCTCAGTACTAAACAGGGTTGTCCTCTCAGTACTATACAGGGTTGTCCTCTCAGTACTATACAGTATTGTCCTCTCAGTACTATACAGGGTTGTCCTCTCAGTACTATACAGTATTGTCCTCTCAGTACTATACAGGGTTGTCCTCTCAGTACTATACAGGGTTGTCCTCTCAGTACTATACAGTATTGTCCTCTCAGTACTATACAGGGTTGTCCTCTCAGTACTATACAGGGTTGTCCTCTCAGTACTATACAGTATTGTCCTCTCAGTACTATACAGGGTTGTCCTCTCAGTACTATACAGTATTGTCCTCCAGTACTATACAGGGTTGTCCTCTCAGTACTATACAGGGTTGTCCTCTCAGTACTATACAGTATTGTCCTCTCAGTACTATACAGGGTTGTCCTCTCACTATACAGGTATTGTCCTCTCAGTACTATACAGGGTTGTCCTCTCAGTACTATATACAGGGTTGTCCTCTCAGTACTATACAGGGTTGTCCTCTCAGTACTATACAGTATTGTCCTCTCAGTACTATACAGGGTTGTCCTCTCAGTACTATACAGGGTTGTCCTCTCAGTACTATACAGTATTGTCCTCTCAGTACTATACAGGGTTGTCCTCTCAGTACTATACAGTATTGTCCTCTCAGTACTATACAGGGTTGTCCTCTCAGTACTATACAGGTTGTCCTCTCAGTACTATACAGGGTTGTCCTCTCAGTACTATACAGGGTTGTCCTCTCAGTACTATACAGGGTTGTCCTCTCAGTACTATACAGGGTTGTCAGTACTATACAGTATTGTCCTCTCATACAGGGTTGTCCTCTCAGTACTATACAGGGTTGTCCTCTCAGTACTATACAGGGTTGTCCTCTCAGTACTATACAGGGTTGTCCTCTCAGTACTATACAGGGTTGTCCTCTCAGTACTATACAGGGTTGTCCTCTCAGTACTATACAGGGTTGTCCTCTCAGTACTATACAGGGTTGTCCTCTCAGTACTATACAGGGTTGTCCTCTCAGTACTATACAGGGTTGTCCTCTCTCAGTACTATACAGGGTTGTCCTCTCAGTACTATACAGGGTTGTCCTCTCAGTAC
>NW_026288229.1:0-10000 GCF_023373465.1 Oncorhynchus keta
GGAGGAGGGATGGGAAAATGGAGGAGGTGATGGGAGCATGGAGGAGGGATGGGAAAATGGGGGAGGGATGGGAACATGCAGGAGGGATGGGAACATGGAGGAGGGATGGGAAAATGGAGGAGGGATGGGAACATGCAGGAGGGATGGGAACATGGAGGAGGGATGGGGAAATGGAGGAGGGATGGGAACATGCAGGAGGGATGGGAAAATGGAGGAGGGATGGGAAAATGGAGGAGGGATTGGAACATGGTGGAGGGATGGGAATATGCAGGAGGGATGGGAACATGGAGGAGGGTTGGGAAAATGGAGGAGGGATGGGAACTGGAGGAGGGATTGGAACATGGAGGAGGTGATGGGAACATGGAGGAGGAAGGGAACATGGAGGAGGGACGGGAACATGGAGGAGGGATGGGAACATGGAGGAGGTGATGGGTACATGCAGGAGGGATGGGAACATGGAGCAGGAATGGGAACATGGAGGAGGGATGGGAAAATGGAGGAGGGATTGGAAAATGGAGGAGGTGATGGGAACATGGAGGAGGGAAGGGAAAATGGAGGAGGGATGGGAACATGCAGGAGGGAAGGGAAAATGGAGGAGGGATTGGAACATGGAGGAGGTGATGGGAACATGGAGGAGGGAAGGGAACATGGAGGAGGGACGGGAACATGGAGGAGGGATGGGAACATGGAGGAGGGATGGGAACATGTAGGAGGGATTGGAACATGGAGGAGGGATGGGAACATGGAGGAGGGATTGGAACATGGAGGTAATGGGAACATGGAGGTAATGGGAACATGGAGGAGGGATGGGAACATGGAGGTAATGGGAACATGGAGGAGGGATGGGAACATGGAGGAAGTGATGGGAACATGGAGGAGGGATGGGAACATGGAGGAGGGATGGGAACATGGAGGAGGTGATGGGAACATGCAGGAGGGATGGGAACATGGAGGAGGGATGGGAACATGGAAGTAATGGGAACATGGAGGAGGGATGGGAACATGGAGGAGGTGATGGGAACATGGAGGAGGGATGGGAACATGGAGGAGGTGATGGGAACATGGAGGAGGGATGGGAACATGGAGGATGTGATGGGAACATGCAGGAGGGATGGGAACATGGAGGAGGTGATGGGAACATGGAGGAGGGATGGGAACATGGAGGAGGTGATGGGGACATGCAGGAGGGATGGGAACATGGAGGAGGTGATGGGAACATGGAGGAGGGATGGGAACATGGAGGAGGTGATGGGAACATGGAGGAGGGATGGGAACATGGAGGAGGTGATGGGAACATGCAGGAGGGATGGGAACATGGAGGAGGTGATGGGAACATGGAGGAGGGATGGGAACATGGAGGAGGGATGGGAACATGGAGGAGGTGATGGGAACATGGAGGAGGGATGGGAACATGGAGGAGGTGATGGGAACATGGAGGAGGGATGGGAAAATGGAGGAGGGATGGGAACATGCAGGAGGGATGGGAAAATGGAGGAGGGATTGGAACATGGAGGAGGTGATGGGAACATGGAGGAGGGAAGGGAACATGGAGGAGGGACGGGAACATGGAGGAGGGATGGGAACATGGAGGAGGTGATGGGAACATGGAGGAGGGATGGGAACATGGAGGAGGGATGGGAAAATGGAGGAGGGATTGGAACATGGAGGAGGTGATGGGAACATGGAGGAGGGAAGGGAAAATGGAGGAGGGATGGGAACATGCAGGAGGGATGGGAAAATGGAGGAGGGATTGGAACATGGAGGAGGTGATGGTAACATGGAGGAGGGAAGGGAACATGGAGGAGGGACGGGAACATGGAGGAGGGATGGGAACATGGAGGAGGGATGGGAACATGTAGGAGGGATTGGAACATGGAGGAGGGATGGGAACATGGAGGAGGGATTGGAACATGGAGGTAATGGGAACATGGAGGTAATGGGAACATGGAGGAGGGATGGGAACATGGAGGTAATGGGAACATGGAGGAGGGATGGGAACATGGAGGAGGTGATGGGAACATGGAGGAGGGATGGGAACATGGAGGAGGGATGGGAACATGGAGGAGGTGATGGGAACATGGAGGAGGGATGGGAACATGGAGGAGGGATGGGAACATGGAGGTAATGGGAACATGGAGGAGGGATGGGAACATGGAGGAGGTGATGGGAACATGGAGGAGGGATGGGAACATGGAGGAGGTGATGGGAACATGGAGGAGGGATGGGAACATGGAGGAGGTGATGGGAACATGCAGGAGGGATGGGAACATGGAGGAGGTGATGGGAACATGGAGGAGGGATGGGAACATGGAGGAGGTGATGGGAACATGCAGGAGGGATGGGAACATGGAGGAGGTGATGGGAACATGGAGGAGGGATGGGAACATGGAGGAGGTGATGGGAACATGGAGGAGGGATGGGAACATGGAGGAGGTGATGGGAACATGCAGGAGGGATGGGAACATGGAGGAGGTGATGGGAACATGGAGGAGGGATGGGAACATGGAGGAGGTGATGGGAACATGGAGGAGGGATGGGAACATGGAGGAGGGATGGGAACATGCAGGAGGGATGGGAACATGGAGGATGGGAACATGTAGGAGGGATTGGAACATGGAGGAGGGATGGGAACATGGAGGTAATGGGAACATGGAGGAGGGATGGGAACATGGAGGAGGTGATGGGAACATGGAGGAGGGATGGGAACATGGAGGAGGGATGGGAACATGGAGGTAATGGGAACATGGAGGAGGGATGGGAACATGGAGGAGGTGAGGGGAACATGGAGGAGGGATGGGAACATGGAGGAGGTGATGGGAACATGGAGGAGGGATGGGAACATGGAGGAGGTGATGGGAACATGCAGGAGGGATGGGAACATGGAGGAGGTGATGGGAACATGGAGGAGGTGATGGGAACATGCAGGAGGGATGGGAACATGGAGGAGGTGATGGGAACATGGAGGAGGGATGGGAACATGGAGGAGGGATGGGAACATGGAGGAGGTGATGGGAACATGCAGGAGGGATGGGAACATGGAGGAGGGATAGAACATGAAGGTAATGGGAACATGGAGGAGGGATGGGAACATGGAGGAGGGATGGGAACATGGAGGAGGGATGGGAACATGGAGGAGGGATGGGAACATGGAGGTAATGGGAACATGGAGGAGGGATGGGAACATGGAGGAGGGATGGGAACATGGAGGAGGTGATGGGAACATGGAGGAGGTGATGGGAACATGCAGGAGGATGGGAACATGGAGGAGATGATGGGAACATGGAGGAGGGATGGGAACATGGAGGAGGTGATGGGAACATGGAGATAATGGGAACATGGAGGAGGGTTGGGAACATGGAGGAGATGATGGGAACATGGAGGAGGGATGGGAACATGGAGGAGGTGATGGGAACATGGGAGATAATGGGAACATGGAGGAGGGATGGGAACATGGAGGAGGTGATGGGAACATGGAGGTGATGGGAACATGGAGGAGGGATGGGAACATGCAGGAGGGATGGGAAAATGGAGGAGGGATTGGAACATGGAGGAGGTGATGGGAACATGGAGGAGGGAAGGGAACATGGAGGAGGGACGGGAACATGGAGGAGGGATGGGAACATGGAGGAGGATGGGAACATGTAGGAGGGATTGGAACATGGAGGAGGGATGGGAACATGGAGGAGGGATTGGAACATGGAGGTAATGGGAACATGGAGGTAATGGGAACATGGAGGAGGGATGGGAACATGGAGGTAATGGGAACATGGAGGAGGGATGGGAACATGGAGGAGGTGATGGGAACATGGAGGAGGGATGGGAACATGGAGGAGGGATGGGAACATGGAGGAGGTGATGGGAACATGCAGGAGGGATGGGAACATGGAGGAGGGATGGGAACATGTAGGAGGGATTGGAACATGGAGGAGGGATGGGAACATGGAGGAGGGATTGGAACATGGAGGCACGGGAGACATGGAGGAGGGATGGGAACATGGAGGTAATGGGAACATGGAGGAGGGATGGGAACATGGAGGAGGTGATGGGAACATGGAGGAGGGATGGGAACATGGAGGAGGGATGGGAACATGGAGGAGGTGATGGGAACATGCAGGAGGGATGGGAACATGGAGGAGGGATGGGAACATGGAGGTAATGGGAACATGGAGGAAGGATGGGAACATGGAGGAGGTGATGGGAACATGGAGGAGGGATGGGAACATGGAGGAGGTGATGGGAACATGGAGGAGGGATGGGAACATGGAGAGGTGATGGGAACGCAGGAGGGATGGCAACATGGAGGAGGTGATGGGAACATGGAGGAGGTGATGGGAACATGCAGGAGGGATGGGAACATGGAGGAGGTGATGGGAACATGGAGGAGGGATGGGAACATGGAGGAGGTGATGGGAACATGCAGGAGGGATGGGAACATGGAGGAGGTGATGGGAACATGCAGGAGGGATGGGAACATGGAGGAGGGATGGGAACATGAAGGTAATGGGAACATGGAGGAGGGATGGGAACATGGAGGAGGGATGGGAACATGGAGGAGGGATGGGAACATGGAGGAGGGATGGGAACATGGAGGTAATGGGAACATGGAGGAGGGATGGGAACATGGAGGAGGGATGGGAACATGGAGGAGGTGATGGGAACATGGAGGAGATGATGGGAACATGGAGGAGAGGGATGGGAACATGGAGGAGGTGATGGGAACATGGAGATAATGGGAACATGGAGGAGGGTTGGGAACATGGAGGAGATGATGGGAACATGGAGGAGGGATGGGAACATGGAGGAGGTGATGGGAACATGCAGGAGGGATGGGAACATGGAGGAGGTGATGGGAACGTGGAGGAGGGATGGGAACATGGAGGAGGTGATGGGAACATGGAGGAGGGATGGGAACATGGAGGAGGTGATGGGAACATGCAGGAGGGATGGGAACATGGAGGAGGGATTGTGAAATCATGGAGGAGGAATGGGAACATGGAGGTAATGGGAACATGGAGGAGGGATGGGAACATGGAGGAGGTGATGGGAACATGCAGGAGGGATGGGAACATGGAGGAGGGATGGGAACATGGAGGTAATGGGAACATGGAGGAGGGATGGGAACATGGAGGAGGTGATGGGAACATGGAGGAGGGATGGGAACATGGAGGAGGTGATGGGAACATGGAGGAGGGATGGGAACATGGAGGAGGTGATGGGAACATGCAGGAGGGATGGGAACATGGAGGAGGTGATGGGAACATGGAGGAGGTGATGGGAACATGCAGGAGGGATGGGAACATGGAGGAGGTGATGGGAACATGGAGGAGGGATGGGAACATGGAGGAGGTGATGGGAACATGCAGGAGGGATGGGAACATGGAGGAGGTGATGGGAACATGCAGGAGGGATGGGAACATGGAGGAGGGATGGGAACATGAAGGTAATGGGAACATGGAGGAGGGATGGGAACATGGAGGAGGGATGGGAACATGGAGGAGAGATGGGAACATGGAGGAGGGATGGGAACATGGAGGTAATGGGAACATGGAGGAGGGATGGGAACATGGAGGATTGATGGGAACATGGAGGAGGTGATGGGAACATGGAGGAGGTGATGGGAACATGCAGGAGGGATGGGAACATGGAGGAGATGATGGGAACATGGAGGAGGGATGGGAACATGGAGGAGGTGATGGGAACATGGAGATAATGGGAACATGGAGGAGGGTTGGGAACATGGAGGAGATGATGGGAACACGGATGAGGGATGGGAACATGGAGGAGGTGATAGGAACATGGAGGTGATGGGAACATGGAGGAGGGATGGGAACATGCAGGAGGGATGGGAAAATGGAGGAGGGATTGGAACATGGAGGAGGTGATGGGAACATGGAGGAGGGAAGGGAACATGGAGGAGGGACGGAACATGGAGGAGGGATGGGAACATGGAGGAGGGATGGGAACATGTAGGAGGGATTGGAACATGGAGGAGGGATGGGAACATGGAGGAGGGATTGGAACATGGAGGTAATGGAACATGGAGGAGGGACGGGAACATGGAGGAGGGATGGGAACATGGAGGAGAGATGGGAACATGGAGGAGGGATGGGAACATGGAGGTAACGGGAACATGGAGGAGTGGATGGGAACATGGAGGAGGGATGGGAACATGGAGGAGGGATGGGAACATGAAGGTAATGGGAACATGGAGGAGGGATGGGAACATGGAGGAGGGATGGGAACATGGAGGAGAGATGGGAACATGGAGGAGGGATGGGAACATGGAGGTAATGGGAACATGGAGGATGGATGGGAACATGGAGGAGGGATGGGAACATGGAGGAGGTGATGGGAACATGGAGGAGGTGATGGGAACATGCAGGAGGGATGGGAACATGGAGGAGATGATGGGAACATGGAGGAGGGATGGGAACATGGAGGAGGTGATGGGAACATGGAGATAATGGGAACATGGAGGATGGTCAGGAAACACGGATGAGATTTATCAGAAACTACGGATGAGGCAGATAGAAACACGGATAAAGTGACGGGACCATTGATGAGTGACGGGAACACAGCAGGAGTGGACGGGAAAACGGATAGAGGACTGGAACGGATGATGCGACGGGGAACACGATGATGGAAGGAACACGGAGGAGGGATCTGAACATGGAGGAGGGATGGGAACATGGAGGAGGGATGGGAACATGTAGGAGGGATTGGAACATGGAGGAGGGATGAACATGGAGGAGGGATTGGAACATGGAGGCTGGGAACATGGAGGTAATGGGAACATGGAGGTAATGGGAACATGGAGGAGGATGGGAACATGGAGGTAATGGGAACATGGAGGAGGGATGGGAACATGGAGGAGGTGATGGGAACATGGAGGAGGGATGGGAAATGGAGGAGGAACACGGATGATATGATGGGAGCATGGAGGAGGGATGGGAAAATGGGGGAGGGAGGGGGAACATGCAGGAGGGGATGGGAACATGGAGGAGGGATGGGAAAATGGAGGAGGGATGGGAACATGCAGGAGGGATGGGAACATGGAGGAGGGATGGGGAAATGGAGGAGGGATGGGAACATGCAGGAGGGATGGGAAATGGAGGAGGATGGGATGGAGGAGGAAGCATGAGGAGGATGGGAAAATGGAGGAGGGATGGGAACATGCAGGAGGGATGGGAAAATGGAGGAGGGATGGGAAAATGGAGGAGGGATGGGGAACAACATGGAGGAGGAGGGATGGGAAATGGAGGAGGGATGGGAACATGCAGGAGGGATGGGAAAATGGAGGAGGGATGGGAGGAAATGGAGGAGGGATGGGAACATGGAGGAGGATGGGAACATGGAGGAGGATGCAGGAGGGATGGGAACATGGAGGAGGGATGGGAAAATGGAGGATGGGAACATGGAGGAGGAAAATGGAGGAGGGATGGGAACATGGAGGAGGATGGGAAAATGGAGGAGGGATTGGGAACATGGAGGAGGGATGGGAACATGGAGGGATGGGAACATGGAGGTGATGGGAACATGGAGGAGGGATGGGAACATGGAGGAGGGATGGGAAAATGGAGGAGGGATTGGAACATGGAGGAGGTGATGGGAACATGGAGGAGGGAAGGGAACATGGAGGAGGGATGGGAACATGGAGGAGGGATGGGAACATGGAGGAGGTGATGGGAACATGGAGGAGGGATTGGAACATGGAGGAGGGATGGGAAAATGGAGGAGGGATTGGAACATGGAGGAGGTGATGGGAACATGGAGGGAAGGGAACATGGAGGATGGAGGAGGGATGGGAACATGTAGGAGGGATTGGAACATGGAGGAGGGATGGGAACATGGAGGGGATTGGAACATGGAGGTAATGGGAACATGGAGGTAATGGGAACATGGAGGAGGGATGGAACATGGAGGTAATGGGAACATGGAGGAGGGATGGGAACATGGAGGAGGTGATGGGAACATGGAGGGATGGGAACATGGAGGAGGGATGGGAACATGGAGGTAATGGGAACATGGAGGATGGGAACATGGAGGAGTGATGGGAACATGGAGGAGGAGGAACATGGAGGAGGTGATGGGAACATGGAGGAGGGATGGGAACATGGAGGAGGTGATGGGAACATGGAGGAGGGATGGGAACATGGAGGAGGTGATGGGAACATGGAGGAGGGATGGGAACATGGAGGAGGTGATGGGAACATGGAGGAGGGATGGGAACATGGAGGAGGTGATGGGAACATGGAGGAGGGATGGGAACATGGAGAAGGTGATGGGAACATGGAGGAGGGATGGGAACATGGAGGAGGTGATGGGAACATGGAGGAGGGATGGGAACATGGAGGAGGTGATGGGAACATGGAGGAGGGATGGGAACATGGAGGAGGGAGGAACATGAGGATGGAGGAGGGATGGGAACATGGAGGTGATGGGAACATGGAGGAGGGATGGGAACATGGAGGAACATGGAACATGGAGGGATGGGAACATGGAGGAGGGATGGGAACATGGAGGAGGGATTGGAACATGGAGCATGGAGGAGGGAAGGTGATGGGAACATGGAGGAGGGATGGGAACATGGAGGATGGGAAACATGGAGGAGGGATTGGAACATGGAGGATGGGGATGGGAACATGGAGGATGGGAACATGGAGGAGGATGGGAACATGGAGGAGGGATGGGAACATGGAGGAGGTGATGGGAACATGGAGGAGGGATGGGAACATGGAGGAGGGATGGGAACATGGAGGTAATGGGAACATGGAGGAGGGATGGGAACATGGAGGAGGTGATGGGAACATGGAGGAGGGATGGGAACATGGAGGAGGTGATGGGAACATGCAGGAGGGATGGGAACATGGAGGAGGGATGGGAACATGGAGGTAATGGGAACATGGAGGAGGGATGGGAACATGGAGGAGGTGATGGGAACATGGAGGAGGGATGGGAACATGGAGGAGGTGATGGGAACATGGAGGAGGGATGGGAACATGGAGGTGATGGGAACATGGAGGAGGTGATGGGAACATGCAGGAGGGATGGGAACATGGAGGAGTTGATGGGAAAATAGAGGAGGGATGGGAACATGGAGGAGGTGATGGGAACATGCAGGAGGGATGGGAACATGGAGGAGGGATGGGAACATGAAGGTAATGGGAACATGGAGGAGGGATGGGAACATGGAGGAGGGATGGGAACATGGAGGAGGGATGGGAACATGGAGGAGGGATGGGAACATGGAGGTAATGGGAACATGGAGGAGGGATGGGAACATGGAGGAGGGATGGGAACATGGAGGAGGTGATGGGAACATGGAGTAGGTGATGGGAACCAGCAGGAGGGATGGGAACATGGAGGAGATGATGGGAACATGGAGGAGGGATGGGAACATGGAGGAGGGATGGGAACATGGAGGAGGTGATGGGAACATGGAGATAATGGGAACATGGAGGAGGGTTGGGAACATGGAGGAGATGATGGGAACATGGAGGAGGGATGGGAACATGGAGGAGGTGATGGGAACATGGAGATAATGGGAACATGGAGGAGGGATGGGATCATGGAGGAGGTGATAGGAACATGGAGGTAATGGGAACATGGAGGAGGGATGGGAACATGGAGATAATGGGAACATGGAGGAGGGATGGGATCATGGAGGAGGTGATGGGAACATGGAGGAGGTGATAGGAACATGGAGGTGATGGGAACATGGAGGAGGGATGGGAACATGGAGGAGGTGATGGGAACATGGAGGAGGTAATGGGAACATGCAGGAGGGATGGGAACATGGAGGGGGTGATGGGAACATGGAGGAGGGGATGGGAACATGAAGGAGGGATGGGAACATGCAGGAGGTGAAGGGAACATGGAGGAGGGATGGGAACATGGAGGAAGTGATGGGAACATGGAGGAGGGATGGGAACATGAAGGAGGGATGGGAACATGGAGGTAATGGGAACATGGAGGAGGTGATGGGAACATGGAGGAGGGA
>NW_026288229.1:15000-48057 GCF_023373465.1 Oncorhynchus keta
TGGTGTTACCTGGTGTGGTCATGAGATGTGGTTATTGTAGTGGTGGTGGTGTTACCAGGTGTGGTAATGAGATGTGGTTATTTGTAGTGTTGGTGGTGTTAACAGGTGTGGTAATGAGATGTGGTTATTTGTAGTGTTGGTGATGTTACCAGGTGTGGTAATGAGATGTGGTTATTTGTAGCATTGGTGGTGTTATCAGGTGTGGTAATGAGATGTGGTTATTTGTAGCGTTGGTGATGTTACCTGGTGTGGTAATGAGATGTGGTTATTTGTAGGGTTGGTGGTGTTACCTGGTGTGGTAATGAGATGTGGTTCTTTGTAGTGTTGGTGATGTTACCAGGTGTGGTAATGAGATGTGGTTATTTGTAGCGGTGGTGGTGTTACCAGGTGTGGTAATGAGATGTGGTTATTGGTAGCGTTGGTGGTGTTACCAGGTGTGGTAATGAGATGTGGTTATTTGTAGTGTTGGTGATGTTACCAGGTGTGGTAATGAGATGTGGTTATTTGTAGTGTTGGTGATGTTACCAGGTGTGGTAATGAGATGTGGTTATTTGTAGTGTTGGTGATGTTACCAGCTGTGGTAATGAGATGTGGTTCTTTGTAGCGTTGGTGATGTTACCAGGTGTGGTAATGAGATGTGGTTATTTGTAGCATTGGTGGTGTTACCAGGTGTGGTAATGAGATGTGGTTATTTGTAGCGTTGGTGGTGTTACCTGGTGTGGTAATGAGATGTGGTTATTTGTAGCGTTGGTGATGTTACCAGGTGTGGTAATGAGATGTGGTTATTTGTAGCGTTGGTGATGTTATCTGGTGTGGTAATGAGATGTGGTTATTTGTAGTGTTGATGATGTTACCAGGTGTGGTAATGAGATGTGGTTATTTGTAGCATTGGTGGTGTTACCAGGTGTGGTAATGAGATGTGGTTATTTGTAGTGTTGGTGGTGTTACCTGGTGTGGTAATGAGATGTGGTTATTTGTAGCGTTGGTGGTGTTACCAGGTGTGGTAATGAGATGTGGTTATTTGTAGCGTTGGTGATGTTATCTGGTGTGGTAATGAGATGTGGTTATTTGTAGCATTGGTGGTGTTACCAGGTGTGGTAATGAGTTGTGGTTATTTGTAGTGTTGGTGGTGTTACCTGGTGTGGTAATGAGATGTGGTTATTTGTAGCGTTGGTGGTGTTACCAGGTGTGGTAATGAGATGTGGTTATTTGTAGCGTTGGTGATGTTATCTGGTGTGGTAATGAGATGTGGTTATTTGTAGCATTGGTGGTGTTACCAGGTGTGGTAATGAGTTGTGGTTATTTGTAGTGTTGGTGGTGTTACCTGGTGTGGTAATGAGATGTGGTTATTTGTAGCGTTGGTGATGTTACCAGGTGTGGTAATGAGATGTGGTTATTTGTAGTGTTGGGGGTGTTACCAGGTGTGGTAATGCGATGTGGTTATTGGTAGTGTTGGTGGTGTTACCAGGTGTGGTAATGAGATGTGGTTATTTGTAGTGTTGGGGGTGTTACCAGGTGTGGTAATGCGATGTGGTTATTGGTAGTGTTGGTGGTGTTACCAGGTGTGGTAATGAGATGTGGTTATTTGTAGCGTTGGTGATGTTACCAGGTGTGTTAATGAGATGTGGTTATTTGTAGCGTTGGTGATGTTACCAGGTGTGGTAATGAGATGTGGTTATTTGTAGTGTTGGTGATGTTACCAGGTGTGGTAATGAGATGTGGTTCTTTGTAGTGTTGGTGGTGTTACCAGGTGTGGTAATGAGATGTGGTTATTTGTAGCGTTGGTGATGTTACCAGGTGTGGTAATGAGATGTGGTTATTTGTAGCGTTGGTGACGTTACCAGGTGTGGTAATGAGATGTGGTTATTTGTAGCGTTGGTGGTGTTACCAGGTGTGGTAATGAGATGTGGTTATTTGTAGTGTTGGTGGTGTTACCAGGTGTGGTAATGAGATGTGGTTATTTGTAGTGTTGGTGGTGTTAACAGGTGTGGTAATGAGATGTGGTTATTTGTAGTGTTGGTGGTGTTACCTGGTGTGGTAATGAGATGTGGTTATTTGTAGTGTTGGTGGTGTTACCTGGTGTGGTAATGAGATGTGGTTATTTGTAGTGTTGGTGGTGTTAACAGGTGTGGTAATGAGATGTGGTTATTGGTAGTGTTGGTGGTGTTACCAGGTGTGGTAATGAGATGTGGTTATTTGTAGTGTTGGTGGTGTTACCAGGTGTGGTAATGAGATGTGGTTATTTGTAGTGTTGGTGGTGTTACCAGGTGTGGTAATGAGATGTGGTTATTTGTAGTGTTGGTGGTGTTACCAGGTGTGGTAATGAGATGTGGTTATTTATAGTGTTGGTGGTGTTACCAGGTGTGGTAATGAGATGTGGTTATTGGTAGTGTTGGTGGTGTTACCAGGTGTGGTAATGAGATGTGGTTATTTGTAGCGTTGATGATGTTACCAGGTGTGGTAATGAGATGTGGTTATTTGTAGTGTTGGTGATGTTACCAGCTGTGGTAATGAGATGTGGTTCTTTGTAGCGTTGGTGATGTTACCAGGTGTGGTAATGAGATGTGGTTATTTGTAGCATTGGTGGTGTTACCAGGTGTGGTAATGAGATGTGGTTATTTGTAGCGTTGGTGATGTTACCAGGTGTGGTAATGAGATGTGGTTATTTGTAGCATTGGTGGTGTTACCAGGTGTGGTAATGAGATGTGGTTATTTGTAGCGTTGGTGATGTTACCAGGTGTGGTAATGAGATGTGGTTATTTGTAGCATTGGTGGTGTTACCAGGTGTGGTAATGAGATGTGGTTATTTGTAGTGTTGGTGGTGTTACCTGGTGTGGTAATGAGATGTGGTTATTTGTAGCATTGGTGGTGTTACCAGGTGTGGTAATGAGATGTGGTTATTTGTAGCATTGGTGGTGTTACCAGGTGTGGTAATGAGTTGTGGTTATTTGTAGTGTTGGTGGTGTTACCTGGTGTGGTAATGAGATGTGGTTATTTGTAGCGTTGGTGATGTTACCAGGTGTGGTAATGAGATGTGGTTATTTGTAGTGTTGGGGGTGTTACCAGGTGTGGTAATGCGATGTGGTTATTGGTAGTGTTGGTGGTGTTACCAGGTGTGGTAATGAGATGTGGTTATTTGTAGTGTTGGTGATGTTACCAGGTGTGGTAATAAGATGTGGTTCTTTGTAGCGTTGGTGGTGTTACCAGGTGTGGTAATGAGATGTGGTTATTTGTAGTGTTGGTGGTGTTACCAGGTGTAGTAATGAGATGTGGTTCTTTGTAGCGTTGGTGACGTTACCAGGTGTGGTAATGAGATGTGGTTATTTGTAGGGTTGGTGGTGTTACCTGGTGTGGTAATGAGATGTGGTTATTTGTAGCGTTGGTGGTGTTACCAGGTGTGGTAATGAGATGTGGTTATTTGTAGGGCTGGTGATGTTACCAGGTGTGGTAATGAGATGTGGTTATTTGTAGCGTTGGTGGTGTTACCTGGTGTGGTAATGAGATGTGGTTATTTGTAGCGTTGGTGATGTTACATGGTGTGGTAATGAGATGTGGTTATTTGTAGCGTTGGTGACGTTACCAGGTGTGGTAATGAGATGTGGTTATTTGTAGGGTTGGTGGTGTTACCTGGTGTGGTAATGAGATGTGGTTATTTGTAGCGTTGGTGGTGTTACCAGGTGTGGTAATGAGATGTGGTTATTTGTAGGGCTGGTGGTGTTACCTGGTGTGGTAATGAGATGTGGTTATTGTAGTGTTGGTGGTGTTACCTGGTGTGGTAATGAGATGTGGTTATTGGTAGTGTTGGTGATGTTACCAGGTGTGGTAATGAGATGTGGTTATTTGTAGTGTTGGTGGTGTTACCAGGTGTGGTAATGAGATGTGGTTATTCGTAGCATTGGTGGTGTTATCAGGTGTGGTAATGAGATGTGGTTATTTGTAGCGTTGGTGATGTTACCAGGTGTGGTAATGAGATGTGGTTATTTGTAGTGTTGGTGATGTTACCAGCTGTGGTAATGAGATGTGGTTCTTTGTAGCGTTGGTGATGTTACCAGGTGTGGTAATGAGATGTGGTTATTTGTAGCGTTGGTGGTGTTACCTGGTGTGGTAATGAGATGTGGTTATTTGTAGCGTTGGTGATGTTACCAGGTGTGGTAATGAGATGTGGTTCTTTGTAGTGTTGGTGGTGTTACCAGGTGTGGTAATGAGATGTGGTTCTTTGTAGCGTTGGTGGTGTTACCAGGTGTGGTAATGAGATGTGGTTATTTGTAGTGTTGGTGGTGTTAACAGGTGTGGTAATGAGATGTGGTTCTTTGTAGTGTTGGTGGTGTTAACAGGTGTGGTAATGAGATGTGGTTCTTTGTAGTGTTGGTGGTGTTAACAGGTGTGGTAATGAGATGTGGTTATTTGTAGCGTTGGTGATGTTACCAGGTGTGGTAATGAGATGTGGTTATTTGTAGCGTTGGTGGTGTTACCTGGTGTGGTAATGAGATGTGGTTATTTGTAGCGTTGGTGATGTTACCAGGTGTGGTAATGAGATGTGGTTATTTGTAGCGTTGGTGGTGTTACCAGGTGTGGTAATGAGATGTGGTTATTTGTAGTGTTGGTGGTGTTACCAGGTGTGGTAATGAGATGTGGTTCTTTGTAGCGTTGGTGGTGTTACCAGGTGTGGTAATGAGATGTGGTTATTTGTAGTGTTGGTGGTGTTAACAGGTGTGGTAATGAGATGTGGTTCTTTGTAGTGTTGGTGGTGTTAACAGGTGTGGTAATGAGATGTGGTTCTTTGTAGTGTTGGTGGTGTTAACAGGTGTGGTAATGAGATGTGGTTCTTTGTAGTGTTGGTGGTGTTAACAGGTGTGGTAATGAGATGTGGTTCTTTGTAGTGTTGGTGGTGTTAACAGGTGTGGTAATGAGATGTGGTTATTTGTAGTGTTGGTGGTGTTACCAGGTGTGGTAATGAGATGTGGTTCTTTGTAGCGTTGGTGATGTTACCAGGTGTGGTAATGAGATGTGGTTATTTGTAGTGTTGGGGGTGTTACCAGGTGTGGTAATGAGATGTGGTTATTTGTAGCGTTGGTGATGTTACCAGGTGTGGTAATGAGATGTGGTTATTTGTAGGGTTGGTGGTGTTACCTGGTGTGGTAATGAGATGTGGTTATTTGTAGCGTTGGTGGTGTTACCTGGTGTGGTAATGAGATGTGGTTCTTTGTAGCGTTGGTGGTGTTACCAGGTGTGGTAATGAGATGTGGTTCTTTGTAGTGTTGGTGGTGTTACCAGGTGTGGTAATGAGATGTGGTTATTTGTAGCGTTGGTGGTGTTACCTGGTGTGGTAATGAGATGTGGTTATTTGTAGCGTTGGTGGTGTTACCTGGTGTGGTAATGAGATGTGGTTATTTGTAGCGTTGGTGGTGTTACCTGGTGTGGTAATGAGATGTGGTTATTTGTAGTGTTGGTGGTGTGAACAGGTGTGGTAATGAGATGTGGTTATTTGTAGCGTTGGTGGTGTTACCAGGTGTGGTAATGAGATGTGGTTATTGTAGTGTTGGTGGTGTTAACAGGTGTGGTAATGAGATGTGGTTATTTGTAGCGTTGGTGGTGTTACCTGGTGTGGTAATGAGATGTGGTTATTTGTAGCATTGGTGGTGTTACCTGGTGTGGTAATGAGATGTGGTTATTTGTAGTGTTGGTGGTGTTACCAGGTGTGGTAATGAGATGTGGTTATTTGTAGGGTTGGTGGTGTTACCAGGTGTGGTAATGAGATGTGGTTCTTGTAGTGTTGGTGGTGTTAACAGGTGTGGTAATGAGATGTGGTTATTGTAGTGTTGGTGGTGTTAACAGGTGTGGTAATGAGATGTGGTTATTTGTAGCGTTGGTGGTGTTACCAGGTGTGGTAATGAGATGTGGTTATTTGTAGGGTTGGTGGTGTTACCAGGTGTGGTAATGAGATGTGGTTCTTTGTAGGGTTGGTGGTGTTAACAGGTGTGGTAATGAGATGTGGTTATTTGTAGCGTTGGTGGTGTTACCTGGTGTGGTAATGAGATGTGGTTCTTTGTAGCGTTGGTGATGTTACCTGGTGTGGTAATGAGATGTGGTTCTTTGTAGTGTTGGTGATGTTACCAGGTGTGGTAATGAGATGTGGTTATTTGTAGCGTTGGTGGTGTTACCTGGTGTGGTAATGAGATGTGGTTCTTTGTAGCGTTGGTGGTGTTACCTGGTGTGGTAATGAGATGTGGTTATTTGTAGTGTTGGTGGTGTTAACAGGTGTGGTAATGAGATGTGGTTATTTGTAGCGTTGGTGGTGTTACCTGGTGTGGTAATGAGATGTGGTTCTTTGTAGCGTTGGTGATGTTACCAGGTGTGGTAATGAGATGTGGTTATTTGTAGTGTTGGTGGTGTTACCAGGTGTGGTAATGAGATGTGGTTATTTGTAGTGTTGGTGGTGTTACCAGGTGTGGTAATGAGATGTGGTTATTTGTAGGGTTGGTGGTGTTACCAGGTGTAGTAATGAGATGTGGTTATTTGTAGTGTTGGTGGTGTTACCAGGTGTAGTAATGAGATGTGGTTATTTGTAGCGTTGGTGGTTGTTACCAGGTGTAGTAATGAGATGTGGTTATTTGTAGCGTTGGTGGTGTTACCAGGTGTAGTAATGAGATGTGGTTATTTGTAGGGTTGGTGGTGTTACCTGGTGTGGTAATGAGATGTGGTTATTTGTAGCATTGGTGGTGTTACCAGGTGTAGTAATGAGATGTGGTTATTTGTAGCGTTGGTGGTATTACTAGTAGTGATGGGGGAAAATAATCGATACAGTTTAACTCCAAGTATCAATGCTTTTTTCTGGGTAGTGTTAGCTAGAGCTAGTCGGCTGTACCTGCGCCATAACTCCAGTACTTTCATTATATAGCTTGTCCTCCATCTTTTTAAATAGGCCTAATGAGCCAACATGTTTTCAGCAGATTTATTTCTATGGCTGATGAAAACTAATTTTCTCATGCGCTCTCGTCTCTCTGCAGTAGACATCCCAGTTAGCAAAACATGCTTGAAAAGATGTCAGTATGATGTCTTTTTATGATATCTTATTCTGGTTGAAAACTGGTGGAAAACAATATATTTTTTACGTGTTTTTACTGAGCAGAATATGACGTATTTTTCTGACCACCATACGACCAGCTGGTCATATTTCTGACCACTATATTACAGTATGTGCTATATTATGTAGCCTACTAGTCATAATTAAGACCTCATCATAACCTGACAATGACGACCTGACTACAGCTTATTGTCTACACTCCTAGAAAAAAAAGGGTTCCAAAACGGCTCTTCAGTTGTCCCCCTAAGAAAACCCTTTTGGTTCCAGGGAGCCATTTTGGTTCCATGCAGAACCCATTTTGGTTTCATGTGTTAAGAGTCCTACTTAGAACTCTAAAGGGTTGTACCTGGAACCAAAAAGGGTTCCTCAAAGGGTTCTCGTATGGGGACAGCCGAATAACCCTAAATAGCACCTTTTTTTCAAATGGTTTACTTTAAAAAGTATTGTAGAGGATACAGTTGGATATTAAAAACATTGTTCATTGCATTGCTATTTCTTTCCATAGTCACTAATTAAAGTCAATCTGCAACATATTGACAATGGCAATGGCAAAAATAAATCTACATCTCAATTGTTCCCACATCTGTATACAGTAAATGTTTCATAATTCACCCACAGACATTGCATGTGTAGAAAGACTGGAACACAGAGTACATAAAGGCCCATTGTTTTGTTTGACTCATGATTAATCAGATTAGTGTGATGGGGTAGATCCTCATCAAGGACATCTGAGCACAGATGGCGATCTGGACCGTAGTGGCCCTTTTGAAGAGTCGTATGATGAGTCAGACCGGCAGTGAAGAGAATCAGCTCGTTACAATTTTATCAACTAGAGATTTTTAATGAAAACTAGACACGGACATAATTGAAGATACTTTGCTGACTCGGCTGCCTAAAAGTATTTCCATGGTACTAGTTGAAGAATTGTGTGTCAGTTAGATTAGAGACGTCTTCAAAAAAGACCCCTTGACTTCTTCCACATTTTTGTGTTATTCTAAAACACAATAACACACAATAACCCATAATGATGAAGCAAAAATATACTGTATATATATATATATATATATATATATATATATATATATATATATATATATATATATATATATATATATATATACAAAGAAATTAAATATCACATTTATATAAGTATTCAGACTCATTACTCAGTACTTAGTTGAAGCACTTTTGGCAGTGATTACTTCATTGAGTCTTCTTGGGTATGAAGCAACAAACTTGGAACACCTGTATTTGGGGAGTTTCTTCCATTCTTCTCTGCAGATCCTCTCAAGGTCTGTCAGGTTGTATGGGGAGTGTCACTGCACAGTTATTCTTAGGTCTCTCCAGAGATGTTTGATCGGGTTCAAGTCCAGGCTTTGGCTGGGCCACTCTAGGACATTCAGAGACTTGTCCCGAATCCACTCCTGCGTTGTTTTGGCTGTGTGCTTAGGGTTGTTGTCCTGTTAAAGGTGAATCTTCACCCCAGTCTGAGTTCCTGAATGCTCTGGAGCAGGTTTTCATCAAGGATATCTCTGTACTTTTCTCCATTCATCTTACCCTCTGACCAAGGCTCTTCTCCCTAATTGCTTAGTTTGGCAAGGCGGCCAGCTCTAGGAAGAGTCTTGGTGGTTCCAAACTTCCCCCATTTAAGAATGATGGAGGCCACTGTGTTCTGGGGACCTTCAATGCTTCAGAAATCTTTGGTACTCTTACAATCCTGTCTCAGAGCTCTACGGACAATTCCTTCGATGTCATGGATTGTTTTTGCTCTGACAAGCACTGTCAACTGCGGGTCCTTATATAGATAGGTATCTGCCTTTCCAAATCATGTCCAATCAATTTAGTTTACCACAGGTGGACTCCAATCATGTTGTAGAAACATCTCAAGGATGATCAACATAAACAGGATGTACCTGAGCTCAATTTCGAGATAGCAAGATGACGCCAACAGAGAGGGTCACCTCTCTTCTAGTCCTTAGAAAACTATGCAGTATTTTGTTTTTGATGTATTATTGATTTATTATTTCTTACATTGTTAGCCCAGAAAATCTTGAAAAAGTGTTATTACATACAGTCGGGAAGAACTATTGGATATCAGAGCGGCGTCAACTTACCAACATTACGACCAAGAATACGACTGTCCTGAAGCCTATCCTTTATTCGCAGCACCACCCAGGGCATTTGATCTGATTCCAGAGGCCGACCCAAAACAACGTAGCCACAGAAGGGGTAGACGGAGCGGCCTTCTGGTCAGACTTAGGAGGCATGCACACCACCCATTGCTTCAGTATATTACTCGCCAATGTCCAGTCTCTAGATAACAAGGTAGACAAAATTAGGGCAAGGTTTGCTTCCTGAGAATCATGGATTGTAACATACTCTGTTTCACGGAATCATGGCTGTCTTGGGATATGCTGTCGGAGTCGGTACAGCCACTGGGATTCTTTATGCATTGCGTCGACAGAAATACAAATCTCTCTGGGAAGAAGAAGGGCGGGGTGTATGCTTCATGATTAACGACTCATAGTTAAATCATCACAACATACAAGAACTCAACTCCTTTTGTTCACCTGACCTAGAATTCTTCACAGTCAAATGCCGACCATATTATCTCCAAAGAGAATTCTCGTCGGTTATTGTCACAGCCGTGTATATCCCCCTCAAGCCAATACCACGACGGCCAAGGAACTTCACTGGACTCTATTAATTGTCTCTGGGGATTTTAACAAAACAAAGGCTTCCTAAATTCTATCAGCATTTTGATTGTAGCACTCGAGCGGACAATACACTGGATGATTGCTACTCTAACTTCCGTGATGTATACAAGGCCATCCCCTGCCCTCCCTTCGGCAAATCTAACCACGACTCCATTTTGCTCCTCCTGTCCTATAGCCAGAAACGTAAACAGGATTTACCCATGACAAGAACTATTCAACACTGGTTTGACCAATCGGAATCCAGGCTTCAAGATTGTCTTGATCACGTGGACTGGGAAATGTTCCGCACAGCCTCAGAGAATAATATTGATTTATACGCTGTTTCGGTGAGTGAGTTTATAAGGAAGTGCATTGGAGATCTTGTACCCACTGTGACAACTAAAACCTACCCTAACCAGAAACCGTGGATAGATGGCGGCAATTGCATAAAACTGAAAGCGTGAACCATCGCATTTAACCATGGAAAGATGACCGGGAATATGGCCAAATACAAAGAGTGTAGTTTTTCCCTCCGCAAGGCAATCAAACAAGCGAAATGTCGGTATAGGGACAAAGTGGAGTTGCAATTCAATGGCAAGATCTACAGACAATCACGGACTACAATGGCAAGATCTACAGACAATCACAGACTACAAAAAGAAAACCAGCCACACCTTCTTTGCCCGTTTTGAGGATAACACAGTGCCACCAACTCGGCCCGCTACCAAGGACTGTGGGCTCTCCCTCTCCTTCTCCGTGTCCGATGTGAGTTTGACATTTAAACGTATTAACCCTTGCAACGTTGCTGGCCCAGACGTCATCCCTCGCCACGTCCTCAGAGCATGAGCAGTCCAGCTGGCTGGTGTGTTTACGGCCAAATTCAATTTCTCACTATTCCAGTCTGCTGTCCCCCATACTTCAAGATGGCCACCATTGTTCCTGTACCAAAAGCAAAAGTAACTGAACTAAATGACTATCGCCTGTAGCACTCACTTCTGTCATCATGAAGTGCTTTGAGAGACTAGTCAAGGATCATATCACCTCCACTCTACCTGCCACCCTAGACCCACTTCAATTTGCATACTGCCCCAATAGGTCCACAGACAATGCAATCGCCATCACACTGCACACTGCCCTATCTCATCTGGACAAGAGGAATACCTATATACGATTGCTGTTCATTGACTACAGCTCAGCATTTAACACCATAGTACCCTCCAAGCTCATCATTAAGCTTGAGGTCCTGGGTCTCAACCCTGCCCTGCACAATTGGGTCCTGGACTTCCTGACCGGCTACCGGCTACTGACCGGTGGTGAAGGTAGGAAACAACATCTCCACTTCGCTGATCCTCTACACTGGGGCCCCAGAAGGGTGCGTGCTCATCCCCCTCCTGTACTCCCTGTACTCCCTGTTCACCCATGACTGCGTGGCCACGCATGCCTCCAACTCAATCATCAAGTTTGCAGATGACACAACAGTAGTAGGCTTGATCACCAACAACGACGAGACAGCCTGTAGGGAGGAGGTGAGGGCACACAGAGTGTGGAGTCAGGAAAACAACCTCTCACTCAACGTCAACTGAACAAAGGAGACAATCGTGGACTTCAGGAAACAGCAGAGGGAGCACCCCCTATCCACATCGTCGGTACAGCAGTGGAGAAGGTGGAAAATGTTAAGTTCCTCAGCATACACATCATGGACAAACTGGGGGGAAGAAGGCGCAACAGCACTGTTATAGTGGTGCTGTAGGTGTCCTAGAGGGCAAGCAGTGTGCCCCCGGTGATGCTTTGGGCAGACTGCATCACCCTCTGGAGAGCCCTGTTGTTACGGGCAGTGCAGTTACCGTGTCAGGCGGTGATGCAGCCCGACAGGATGCTCTCACACACAGCTAACATGACACACTGTTGACATGACAAAGTTTTACTGATGTTATTGTGATCATCATCTCTCTCTCACACACACACATGCAGAAAACACACACACATAAACACATTTACTATCATTAACTAAACAAATATCAAAATGTCAAAATGTTAGCGAGCTAGCTACATCCAATGCCTACAACCGGTAAAAATGAACATGTGCCATTTCAATGGAGTATTAGCCAGAGCGCTGACATTAATAGCTAGCTAAATTTAGCCAGATAAGTTAGCGAGCTAGCAAATCTTTCCATTCCATTCTTCTCCCCAACAAACTGCCACTTTACATACAAAAGAAAAACAGTCAAATCTTTTTTGTACATTTTGAGAATTTGTCATTGTTTTCCAGCTGTGTTGTTATGTAGTCTACTGGGAGCTTTGCCCCAACTGCTGTATGGAATGTTGACCTACTGTATGCGCTCGAGCAAGCAGGCTGCCTGCAAGTAGAGATATATTACTGCATGTCTGTTACTGCATGTGACGCACAGATTCCAATCCAAGTTTTAGCTGGAACTGTAGCGCCCTGACCATAGTAAACTATTTATTCTCTGTGTTGGTTGGGTCATCTAGGTGTTTTGTATTTCTATGGTGGCCTGATATGGTTCCCAATCAGAGGCAGCTGTTTATCGTTGTCTCTGATTGGGGATCATATTTAGGTAGCCATTTCCCCATGGTTATTCGTGGGATCTTAACTACATTTAGTTGCCTGAGTGCACACCAGTAGCTTCACTTTTCGTTTGTGCTTTATTGTTTTGTATTTGGTGAGTTTCAGTTGATTAAAATATGTGGAACTCTACTCCTTTACTACGATCGTGACAGGAACTGATATGCCTACCTTCTGATTTAGCTACTGAAATTAAAATAGAACTGTGCGTTTTATGTTAATTGCTTAAAAGCTTTCAGAGAAAATATAATAATCATAATTTCAGAGACAATTTCAGTTGCAATCATTTTAGGCAAATTGTTTATGGAAATAAATGCGATAAATATAGGTTTTAGTCAATCCTGGTGGATTGTAGTATGATATTGAAATAAAGACACAGGCCTATGTGTTAATTGTTGAAAACAAAATTAGTTAGTCATACTGCAACTTCAAAACAGCATTCAGTGGAACATAAGAAAATATGCAGCACAAAAAAACAGTGCAATTAGCTAACACAGATAAACGCTACCAGACATAATGAATTAACAACCATCATTTCATTATACTACAGTGTTGCTGTATTTTAATGACAGTGCATTGTTGTAAAGATATCCTGTATTATTGTGCTGGTTTATCTTACACGCTGGTAGCCTACAACAGATGTTATGGAAGTGAATGTGCACTTTTCAATTGGGTGGCCTGCAGCTACGGAAACCACTGCCCGAGCCTGTAGTAAAAAGACATGCATTTATTGCATCTGAGATTCTCTGAATTAGGGGCCATTTCTTATAGTTATATGATTAAAGGACAACAGAAACTGTCACATATTTTAGCTTAAATGACCTAGCAAATTCCAGAACTTTGGGGTGAAATATGTAACATTTCTTTGTTTAAATTTGTTTTGTATTTCAACACCTGCTGAATAAAAACCTCAAAAGGCCCTGCTCCTGAAAAAGTTCATTAGGCCAGATAAGCTGAAATGGAATCGGTCGGGCACCATTAGCCGAAGCCCAGAGTAATATGATTTTGCCGGACTCGGGAAGAGCACTGCACGCATGAAGCCCTCCAAGTCAGAGTCCAGGCCGAGTCCCCCGAGCCTCGTATTAGGACTCTAACCTGCTTTGGTGTGCTCTGCCGGCTGTTTTTGCCAAGTGTGCTAAGTTAAATTATGCAAACCCTGCTGAAATAGAACATTACTCAAGTGTTCATAATTGTAATGGTTCTTATATGCAATAGGTGCATGGCCCACAAACACTATGCCGATGTTGATATAGATCGATGTCAATTAATTGAGTGGCATTTAGTTAACTGGTAAGTAGTTCAATCAGATTTCAACCAAAAGACAGATGTCATCCATAATAAGACAGTATTTTTTATGACGTCAAAAATAAGTCTTAATCTGATTGTAAGACGTCCCGACCAGATTTCAACCAGTAAAAGGTCCTTTATCATGTCGTATGCCCACTGGGATATAGTAAGCAATATGTTTGGAGCATCAAATCACAATAACATCACAGTATCAAATCATAATACACATAGAATCATGAGAATTGCACTACATATTGTATCGACACCTAAGTATCGTAATAATATTGTATCACGAGGTCCCTAGTAATTCCCAGCCCTAGTTACGAGGTGTTTTAATGAGTGTCAGTTCACACCTTTAATTAACAGGTAAGAGTCGTCATTCACAAGAATGAACTTGTGCCGTGTATCATGTGTATCATGTGTATTCATGCATATTAACATCAGAAGCCTCCTTCCTAAGTTTGTTTTATTCACTGCTTTAGCACACTCCATAACAGATGTCCTAGCCGTGTCCTGGCTTAGGAAGGCCACCAAAAATCCTGACATTTCCATCCCTAACGATAACATTGTCCGACAAGATAGAACTGCCAAAGGGAGCAGAGTTGCAATCTACTGCAGAGATAGCCTGCAGAGTTCTGTCATACTATAGGTCTGTGCCCAAACAATTCGAGATTCTACCACCTTTCCAGAAACAAGTCTCTCACTGTTGTTGCTTGTTATAGACCCCCTTCAGCCCCCAGCCCCCTGGACACCATATGTGAATTGATTGCCCCCCATCTATCTTCAGAGTTCATACTGTTAGGTGACCTGAACTGGGACATGCTTAACACCCGACCGTCCTACAATCTAAGCTAGATGCCCTCTATCTCACACAAGTTATCAAGGAACCTACCAGGTACAACCTAAATCTGTAACCATGGGCACCCTCTTATATATCATCCTGACCAACTTGCCCTCTAAATACACCTCTGCTGTCTTCAACCAGGATCTCAGCGATCATTGCCTCATTGCCTCAAATCAAATTAAATTTTATTTGTCACATACACATGGTTAGCAGATGTTAATGCGAGTGTAGCAAAATGCTTGTGCTTCTAGTTCCGACAATGCAGTGATAACCAACAAGTAATCTAACTAACAATTCCAAAACTACTGTCTTATACACAGTGTAAGGGGATAAAGAATATGTACATAAGGATATATGAATGAGTGATGGTACAGAGCGGCATACAGTAGATGGTATTGAGTACAGTATATACATATGAGATGAGTATGTAGACAAAGTAAACAAAGTGGCATAGTTAAAGTGGCTAGTGATACATGTATTACATAAGGATGCAGACGATGATGTAGAGTACAGTATATACGTATGCATATGAGATGAATTATGTAGGGTAAGTAACATTATATAAGGTAGCATTGTTTAAAGTGGCTAGTGATATATTTACATAATTTCCCATCAATTCCCATTATTAAAGTGGCTGGAGTTGGGTCAGTGTCAATGACAGTGTGTTGGCAGCAGCCACTCAATGTTAGTGGTGGCTGTTTAACAGTCTGATGGCCTTGAGATAGAAGCTGTTTTTCAGTCTCTCGGTCCCAGCTTTGATGCACCTGTACTGACCTCGCCTTCTGGATGATAGCGGGGTGAACAGGCAGTGGTTCGGGTGGTTGATGTCCTTGATGATCTTTATGGCCTTCCTGTAACATCGGGTGGTGTAGGTGTCCTGGAGGGCAGGTAGTTTGCCCCCGGTGATGCGTTGTGCAGACCTCACTACCCTCTGGAGAGCCTTACGGTTGAGGCGGAGCAGTTGCCGTACCAGGCGGTGATACAGCCCGCCAGGATGCTCCGGTGTGCATCTGTAGAAGTTTGTGAGTGCTTTTGGTGACAAGCCCGAATTTCTTCAGCCTCCTGAGGTTGAAGAGGCGCTGCTGCGCCTTCTTCACGACGCGCTGTCAGTGTGAGTGGACCAATTCAGTTTGTCTGTGTTGTGTATGCCGAGGAACTTAAAACTTGCTACCCTCTCCACTACTGTTCCATCGATGTGGGTAGGGGTGTTCCCTCTGCTGTTTCCTGAAGTCCACAATCATCTCCTTAGTTTTGTTGACGTTGAGTGTGAGGTTATTTTCCTGACACCACACTCCGAGGGCCCTCACCTCCTCCCTGTAGGCCGTCTCGTCGTTGTTTGGTAATCAAGCCTACCACTGTTGTGTCGTCCGCAAACTTGATGATTGAGTTGGAGCGTGCGTGGCCACGCAGTCGTGGGTGAACAGGGAGTACAGGAGAGGGCTCAGAACGCACCCTTGTGGGGCCCCGTGTTGAGGATCAGCAGGGAGGAGATGTTGTTGCCTACCCTCACCACCTGGGGCGGCCCGTCAGGAAGTCCAGTACCCAGTTGCACAGGGCGGGGTCGAGACCCAGGGTCTCGAGCTTGATGACGAGCTTGGAGGGTACTATGGTGTTGAATGCCGAGCTGTAGTCGATAAACAGCATTCTCACATAGGTATTCCTCTTGTCCAGGTGGGTTAGGGCAGTGTGCAGTGTGGTTGAGATTGCATCGTCTGTGGACCTATTTGGGCGGTAAGCAAATTGGAGTGGGTCTAGGGTGTCAGGTAGGGTGGAGGTGATATGGTCCTTGACTAGTCTCTCAAAGCACTTCATGATGACGGAAGTGAGTGCTACGGGCGGTAGTCGTTTAGCTCAGTTACCTTAGCTTTCTTGGGAACAGGAACAATGGTGGCCCTCTTGAAGCATCTGGGAACAGCAGACTGGTATAGGGATTGATTGAATATGTCTGTAAACACACCGGCCAGCTGGTCTGCGCATGCTCTGAGGGCGCGGCTGGGGATGCCGTCTGGGCCTGCAGCCTTGCGAGGGTTAACACGTTTAAATGTCTTACTCACCTCGGCTGCAGTGAAGGAGAGACCGCATGTTTTCGTTGCAGGCCGTGTCAGTGGCACTGTATTGTCCTCAAAGCGGGCAAAAAGTTATTTAGTCTGCCTGGGAGCAAGACATCCTGGTCCGTGACTGGGCTGGGTTTCTTCTTGTAGTCCGTGATTGACTGTAGACCCTGCCACATGCCTCTTGTGTCTGAGCCGTTGAATTGAGATTCCACTTTGTCTCTGTACTGACGCTTAGCTTGTTTAATAGCCTTGCGGAGGGAATAGCTGCACTGTTTGTATTCGGTCATGTTGCCAGACACCTTGCCCTGATTAAAAGCAGTGGTTCGCGCTTTTAGTTTCACGCGAATGCTGCCATCAATCCACGGTTTTCTGGTTAGGGAATGTTTTTATCGTTGCTATGGGAACGACATCTTCGACGCACGTTCTAATGAACTCGCACACCGAATCAGCGTATTCGTCAATATTTTTATCTGACGCAATATGAAACATGTCCCAGTCCACATGATGGAAGCAGTCTTGGAGTGTGGATTCAGCTTGGTCTGACCAGCGTTGGACAGACCTCAGCGTGGGAGCCTCTTGTTTAAGTTTCTGCCTGTAGGCAGGGATCAACAAAATGGAGTCGTGGTCAGCTTTTCCGAAAGGGGGCGGGGCAGGGCCCTATATGCGTTGCGGAAGTTAGGTAACAATGATCCAGGTTTTACCACCCCTGGTTGCGCAATCGATATGCTGATAAAATTTAGGGAGTATTGTTTTCAGATTAGCTTTGTTAAAATCCCCAGCTACAATGAATGCAGCCTCCGGATAAATGGTTTCCAGTTTGCAAAGAGTTAAATAAAGTTGTTCAGAGCCATCGATGTGTCTGCTTGGGGGGGATATATACGGCTGTGATTATAATCGAAGAGAATTCTCTTGGAAGATAATGCGGTCTACATTTGATTGTGAGGAATTCTAAATCAGGTGAACAGAAGGATTTGAGTTCCTGTATGTTTCCTTCATCACACCGTGTCTCGTTAGTCATGAGGCATACGCCCCCGCCACTCTTCTTACCAGAAAGATGTTTGTTTCTGTCGGCGCGTGCGTGGAGAAACCCGTTGGGTTATATCTGCCTGCGTGCGTAATGGGTCCACGGTCAAACAACCACCCCTCATCACTGTCAAACGCTCCCTAAAACACTTCAGCGAGCAGGCCTTTCTCTCTCCATCTTAAATAAGCATGCCCCATTCAAAAAATGTAGAAGTAAGAACAGATATAACCCTTGGTTCACCCCAGACTTGACTGCAGTTGACCAGCACATTAACATCCTGTGGCATTCTGAATTAGCATCGAATAGCCCCGTGATATGCGACTTTTCAGGAAGTTAGGAACCAATATACACAGGCAGTTAGGAAAGTTAAGACTAGCTTTTTTTTGCATCCTGTAGTGCAAACTCAAAAAGTTATGGGACACTGTAAAGTCCATGGAGAATAAGAGCACCTCCTCCCAGCTCCCCACTGCACTGAGGCTAGGAAACATTGTCACCACCCGATAAAAATACGATAAACGATCATTTCAATAAGCATTTAACTATGACTGGCCATGCTTTCCACCTGGCTACCCCTACCCCGGCCAACAACTCAGCACCCACTGCATCAACATGCCCAAGCACCCCCTCTCACCCAGATCCAGACAGCTGATGTCCTGAGAGATCCAAAATCTGTATCCTTACATATCAGCTGGGCTAGACAATCTGGACCCTCTCTTTCTAACATTATCCACCGAAATTGTTGCAACTCCTATTACTAGCCTATTCAACACATCTTTCGTATTGTCTGTGGTCCCCAAAGATTGGAAAGCTGTCGCGGCCATCCCCCTCTTCAAAGCTGGAGACACTCTATACCCTAACTTTTATAGACCTATATCCACCCTGCCCTGCCTTTCTAAAATCTTCTAAAGCCAAGTTAACAATCAGATCACCGACCATTTCCGAATCACCGTACCTTCTCCACTATCCAATCTGATTTCGAGCTGGTCATGGGTGCACCTCAGCCATGCTCAGGTCCTAAACAATATCATAACTGCCATTGATAAAAGACAGTACTGTGCAGCTGTCTTCATCGATCTGGCCAAGGACTTCGACTCTATCAGTCACCAAATTCTTATCGGCAGACTCAATAGCCTTGGCTTCTCAAATGACTGCCTCGCCTGCTTCACCAACTACTTCTCAGATAGAGTTCAGTGTGACAAATCAGGGGCGCCTGTTGTCCGGACCTCTGGCAGTCTCTATGGGGGTGCCACAGGGTTCAATTCTTCGGCCAACTCTTTTCTCTGTATATATCAATGATGTCGCTCTTGCTGCTGGTGATTCTCTGATCCACCTCTACACAGACAACACCATTCTGTACAGATCCGGCCCTCCTTTAGACACTGTGCTAACAAACCTCAAATGAGCTTCAATGCCATACAACACTCTTTCCGAGGCCTACAATTGCTTTAAAATGCTAGTAAAACTAAATGTATGCTCTTCAACCGATTGGTGCCCTCATCCTCCCGCCGACCAGCATCACTATTCTGGACAGTTCTGACTTAGAATATGTGGACAACTACAAATACCTAGGTGTCTGGTTAGACTGTAAACTCTGCTTCCAGACATTAAGCATCTCCAATCCAAAATTAAATCTAGAATCGGCTTCCTATTTCGCAACAAAGCCTCCTTCACTCATGCTGCCAAACATACCCTCGTATAATTGACTATCCTACCGATCCTTGACTTTGGCGATTTCATTTACAAAATAGCCTCAAACACTCTACTCAGCAAACTGGATGTAGTTTATCACAGTGCCATCTGTTTTGTCACCAAAGCCCCATATACTACCCACCACTGTGACCTGTATGCTCGTTGGCTGGCCCTCACTATATATTCGTCGCCAAACCCACTGGCTCCAGGTCATCTATAAGTCTATTCTAGGTAAAGCCCTGCCTTATTTCAGCTCACTGGTCACAATAGCAACACCCACCCGTAGCATGTGCTCCAACAGGTATATTTCACTGGTCATTCCAAAAGCCAACACTTCCTTTGTCCGCCTTTCCTTCCCGTTCTCTGCTGCCAATGACTGGAACAAATTGCAAAAATCACTGAAGCTGGAGTCTCATATCTCCTCTCTAACTTAAATCAGCTGTCACAGCAGCTTACCGATCACTGTACCTGTCTGTAAATAGCACACCCAACTACCTCATCCCCATATTGTTATTTATCCTCTTGCTCTTTTTGCCCCCGGTATCTCTATTCTCTACATGCACATCTATCACTCCAGTGTTAATGCTAAATTGTAATTATTTCACCTCCATGGCCTATTTATTGCCTTTCCTCCCTACTCTTCTACATTTGCACACACTGTACATAGATTTTCTATTGTGTTATTGACTGTCCGTTGGTTTATGTGTAATTCTGTGTTGTTGTTTTTGTCGCACTACTTTGCTTTATCTTGGCCAGGTCGCAGTTGTAAATGAGTTCTTGTTCTCAACTGGCCTACCTGGTTAAATAAAGGTGAATAAAGTAAAGTAAATAAATGTGTTTCAACAACCATCCCCAATTAGACTAGGCTTAATATTGTTCTATGTGTCAAAAAGGAAATCTGCTCAAGAAAAGCTTATTCAGTCAAATTAAAGGACACTGTCAGTTTTCTGTCAGTTCTGTCCACAAAGCAACATGTCTGCTGTATAGATATCAGTTCAGTAATAGAGAGGTGCTAATTAGGACATTTGGGGCAAACCAGGATTTTTTACAAGGAAAAAACTCAATATTGAATAGTTTTCATTAGATGCATTTTGAAAATTCCACCCCCCATAAAACAATGACATTCCCATGCACAAGAAAATAAGGAAAAAAAGAATGCCGGATGAAATGTGGCATTAATAATGTTTATACTGCTAAGAGAAACCATGACATCAAAGAGTTGTCATCAATATATTCAGGATGTGTGATCACTTCTAAAAGACACTGGTTCCTTTAGCTGAAGGTGGATCAAACTCATCTCAGACTTAGAGGGAGATCCTTCGAGTCTCATGAGACCAAAGTAACAGAAGTAAAATCATCACCAGTCCCTTCCTTTAATGTGGCTAGAATGATAACGAAGGAGGAAGGATGGGATGAACGAACGAGAGAACAAGAGAAGTGCGTGGAGGAGAATGCATTTTTTGCATCTACCTAACACTTTCCCTTTCTTTTATCCCTCGTTTCGTCCCCCCCCCACACACACACACACACCCTGAGACTCCCTTAATCTTCAGCGCAGCACTCAAGCCAATGAGTGCTCAACGTTTCACATTCCTTCCCGGAGACAGTGGAACCTCCTGGTCGGCTACATAGGAACCCTTTATCATTCTGCTCTGCCAGTCATGCAGCTTAACACCAATCATATGCTGCTACCCCGGTGCATTCCGCATCACATACCTCCTATTTGGCAAAGCGCACAATATGGGGCTTTTCAAGGTTTAGTTAGTTACTACCCACAGGCATGACGAATCGTTAGCCTGGGGAAGGAAAGGCAGAGCAAGCCATGCTCAATTACAGCACAGACAAAAAATAACGTGAATTTTGCTTGTTACATTCCAGCTTATGATTCTGGGCATTGTTCTTGTCTTTCTTGGGGTAAAGTAGAAGGGGTGGGGGTTGATTGTGATTGGGAATGCCACTTCCTTGTGGTTTCTTGTCAGACATATCAGGATATTGAGCAATAAGTGTCTGCCCAAGGACTCTTCTGATCAATACCATTGAGCTCATCGTTAGCTCATGTTATATATCAGCCTGCTATGGCACACACAGCACGCACACACACACACACACACACACACACACACACACACACACACACACACACACACACACACACACACACACACACACACACACACACACACACACACACACACACACACACACACACACACACACACACACTCTTACTTGGCCTGCTATGGAAGCTGGGCCTAGGTGTCATCTCAGGGTGCATTGAAGCCTCATGACATAGAACATAAAAGAAACAAAAGTGTCTGTATATGAGGGAAACCAGCTAAACACCATTCAGTATCAACAGAACAATATACCATCTGTGTGGAAAGGAGATTACATTTCATTATATTTATAGCTTTTATTCAATTCAATCTCTAAAAAATGACGTTTGAGTGTTGAGTGGAAAATCATCTCCTGATGGAAATTATGTGAGCTGAGGGGTTCAGATTAGGTTGTGAATTCATAGGACATATTTCAGATACAGTATGTTTGGAGAGGTTTAAAAGCCTCAACAATGACATTAATAGGGAAAGTGAAAGATACCAGACACTGCTGGTCGTTGCTGCAGGGCTGTAACATAAAGTACATCATTAAAGTTATTACGACTCCGTCCAGAATGACACCATTTATATTCCCTTTATATTCCATTTATAAACCTTTTATATTCCCTCTTTCCCTTTACACTATAAGAAGAAAAGGAATAGGGTGTCCCGCAGGGGTGTTCACATGAACAAAATCGATTTGTCTGTAAAAAATTGTCACCTGTACTTACTTGTATGCCGATGATACTCTTGTGTACGCTATTGCCCCCACGGTTGACCAGGCTCTACCTGAACTACAGTCGGCCTTCATTGTATTACAGAAAATATTTATTGACCTGAAATTAGTATGGAATGCAGTTAAAACTAAGGATATGTTGTTCTCTAGGGTGCATAAAAATAACTCTGATGGTTTAAGCATATGTCATTTGGATGGTGTCCACATTGATTGTGTCCCTGCTTACAAATATCTGGGGATTTGAATATATTAAAAGCTTTTTTTTAAAAGCCTACTAATGAGTTAGTTAAGATGCCGAGAATAAAAATGTGCTTCTTCTATAGAAATAGGTGTCTGCCTTTCGCTAAATAATACTGATTATTCAGTCGACGTTGCTGTCGGTCCTAGGCTGCATGATCTATATGAATGCAGTTGCCACTTCATTAAAGCCGTTAGATGCTATGCTTTATTACAGGCGACAATCTTAGTACTCATCACTGCATTCTCTACCAGAAAGTTGGTTGGCCCACTTTGACGGCCTTTTACAAAAAGTCCCACTGTACCTAATATCTTTACTAAACTTTAGACATACGAGTTACCACACCCGGTCATGACTAACTCCGGAAATTCCTTTGTTCTCTACTGAGTTACATCAGCCATATAAATCAGCTATATAAATCAGCTATATAAATCAGCTATTCGTTTTCTTGCACCTTCTTTGTCAAACAATCTTCAAAATGTTCTTAAATTGGATATTTTTCTGCTTGCATTTTGTATTCATATTTTGATGTGTGCATTTTCTGTAATTGATTTAATTCAGGGCTAATCTGTAAACTAGACCTTGGTCTCAGTATGACTCCCTGAAAAAATAAAGGTTAAATAAAATGTGGGACACAGCCTAGGTGATCTCTCTGAACAGATGTGCCAACATCAGTTTGTACAATATGGGTTTCCTATGTGGGTCTATCATTTCATTCCTATGGCCTTTTTCACAAGCAACAGCCTAGGAGCCTATAATCAGGTCAGGGAAAGGTGAGAACAGCAGTACCTCCTCTTTCAGATCAACTCAACCACATCAGAAATCCATGATACATATGTAAACAGAAAGGCCAACTCATGTAAAACCAGATCCCCTGACAAATAGGTGAGCAACATTGTTTGTGTCTCTCTTCCGACGTGTACCCTTTCCATTTCTTTGATTCAAGCAACGTGAAAAGATTAAATTGATTATATCCTAGCTGCATTCATAGACAAAAGGAAGCAGTTATCTCTAAGAATGTCGCCTCACACCTTCTCGGTCAGGCAGGGATGTACTGTACCGTACTGTTAGGCTTGCGATTCCCACATCAAAATTACATCTCAATCTTCACCAAGAGGAGTCTGGGCAGTAGAAGTGTTCTGCCAGCTGAGGGAACACAGCAAGGTTAATTGGAGCCACTTGTTTCACTGTGGCGACACACACACACACACACACACACACACACACACACACACACACACACACACACACACACACACACACACACACACACACACACACACACACACAGGTAATTGATGTCCACTGGCGCCCGGCCTGCCTGTTGGATCGGAAACGTGGCTCAGCTCACCGTGACAATCAGAGACGTCTACTGCTGAGCTACAGAAGAAGGAGGGAAAGAATAGGGGGATGAAAAGACAGATTTTAAGAGGAGGAAAGAAGATAAGTTTCAAAGAGGGGAAGATTGCTGGGGGTTAATGGACATATAAGAAAAGAAAAGCCAACACATATTACGCTTTATTACCTCTTATAAGCATTTATGAGCCTTTCTAATGTCTTCTTATGATCTCATTCCTAGCCTGCGCCTGAAATGTTCTGAGACATTATAGCACATCTGTATAGTCGGTTATAGTAACCTTCTATCCTATACAGGATGCACAATATGTGTTTCTAACAATGTATCCATTATTCAAGGTTCTACAACAAACGTTGATATTCCTAAAATGTGGGTCAGCCAACCAGTGTTTTTCTCAGCAACAACCAATTGCCCATCTGCAAGCCCTCTGCAGCCCCTCCCACGCACCCACCAATCAGCTGCAGCAGACTGGTTTGCTCCCATCCTTCAGAGTGGATAGTGTGGGTCACACATGGGTCGAAATCACATTTCAAATACTTTAGGTGCATTGGTTGAGCTTCCTGGCAACACAAGAGAACGGTTCCAAAAGTGAAAATCCTGTACACCTGGAACAACCAGTAATCTTTCCCGTGAGTACAATAAATACCAAATCAAATTGTATTGTCACATGCGCCGAATACAACAGGTGTACCTTACAAGGAAATGCAAGAAGTTAAGAATTGTTTTTTTTAAATAAGGGTTAAGTAAAAAATAGATGAGTAAAAAATGTAATTAAAATAAAGAAGCAAATAATTAAACAGCAGCAGTAAAATAACAAGCAAGGCTATATACAGGGGGTACCGGTAGAGAGTCAATGTGCGGGTGCACCAGTTAGTTAAGGTAATTGAGGATATATCACATGTAGGTGGAGTTAAAGTGACTATGCATAGATTACAAAAAGAGAGTAGCAGCAGGGTAAAGTGGGGTCTGGGTATCCATTTGAATAGCTGTTCAGGAGTCTTATGGCTTGACGGTAGAAGATGTTAAGAAGCCTTTTGGACCTTGAGATGGCGCTCCCGGTACCACTTGCCGTGCGGTGCAGAGAGATCAGTCTATGATTAGGGTGGCTGGAATTTTGACATTTTTAGGACCCTCCTCTGACACCGCCTGATATCAAGGTCCTGAATGGCAGGAAATTTGGCCCCAGTGATGTACTGGGCCGTACGCACTACCCTCTGCTATGCCTTGCGGTAGGAGGCTGAGCAGTTGCCATACCAGGCCGTGATGGTGCAGCTGTAGAACCTTTTGAGGATTTGAGGACCCATGCCAAATCTTTTCAGTATCCTGAGGGGAAAGGCTTTGTTGTGCCCTCTTCACAACTTAATGTGTTTGGACCATGATAGTTTGTTGGTGATGTGGACACCAAGGAACGTGAAGCTCTCAACCTGTTCCACTACAACCCCGTCGAAAAGGGGTCCTTTTCCTTAGTCCACAATCATCTCCTTTGTCTTGATCACATTGAGGGAGAGGTTGTTGTCCTGGTACCACACAACCAGGTCTCTGACCTCCTCCCTATAGGCTGTCTCATCATTGTTGGTGATCAGGCCTACCACTGTTGTGTCATCGGCAGACTTGATGATGGTGTTGGAGTCATGCCTGGCTATGCAGTCATAAGTGAACAGGGAGTACAGGATAGGACTGAGCACACACCCCTGAGGGGCGCCCATATTGAGGATCAGCGTGGTGGATGTGTTGTTCCCTACCCTTACCACCTGGGGGCGGCCCGTCAGGAAGTCCAGGATCCAGTTGCAGAGTGAGGTGTTTAGTCCCAAGGTCCTTATCTTAGTGATGAGCTTTGAGGGCACTATGGTGTTGAACGCTGAGCTGTAGTCAATGAATAGCATTCTCACATAAGTATTCCTTTTGTTCACATGGGAAAGGGCAGTGTTGATCTGTTGGGTCATTTCATGGCTACAGACGTGAGTCCTACGGGTCGGTAGTTATTTAGGTAGGCTACCTTCGTGTTCTTGGGCACAGGGAATATGGTGGTCTGCTTGAAACATGTTTGTATTACACACATCAAGATACCAGGCCTGGTCTTCATTTGAAAAGGCATTTGATAAAGTATGACTATAATTTATACATACAGTAAATGTCAATGGGTATCAGGAATGTATTTATTTTATATGATTTATTTCACCTTTATTTAACGAGGTAGGCCAGTTGAGAACAAGTTCTCATTTACAACTGCGACCTGGCCAAGATAAAGCAAAGCAGTGCAACACAAACAACAACACAGAGTTAAACATGGAATAAACAAACATACAGTCAATAATACAATAGAAAAGTGTATATACAGTATCTGCAAATGAGGTAGGATAACGGAGGTAAGGCAATAAATAGGCCATAGTGGCGAAATAATTACAATATAGCAATTAAACACTGTGTGATAGATGTGCAGAAGATGAGTGTGCAAGTAGAGATACTGGGGTGCAAAGGAGAAAAATAAATAATAAATAACAGTATGGGGATGAGGTAGTTGGATGGGCTAACTACAGGTGGGCTATGTTCAGGTGCAGTGATCTATGAGCTGCTCTGAATCAAGGTAAGACCCAGATGCAGACTGTTGGGGGCCTGTTTTGCATGTTATTTTGCCATTAATACGTGTAACATATCAGTTTGCAAACCATGTAAAAAAAATAATATATATATATATATAATTGAGTTAATGAAGCCACATACAAACATGGTCTCTCTTTTGTTTTCTTGAGTAAGGCAGTTCCAAAATTCCAAAATGCATGCTTTCTGTGGTGGTGGTGGTGGTGGTGGTGGTGGTGGTGGTGGTGGTGGTGGTGGTGGTGGTGGTGGGGCAGCCAGCAGAAAATACAGGGTGTAGGGCTTGGTAATGTTTTCTAGTTGCGCCGTGATTGGCTCAGTGTTCTGTCACTAATGAGGACACTACATCACCGCAAAATCTACGGTGAGAGCTCGAAAATTCAAGCCCCTTGGGTGCTGCCATAGAGTTACATTAGAAGTGCCTATCCAGGAAGGCTATAGACTGTTTTAGAGAAATGTAATCCTCAAATATTGTAAGAGCTGTCATTTTCTGCTTATATACCCCCTTTATTTATCCTACGGTTCTGACTACAGGGGGAGAATATTGTAAAAACAGCCCATTTTCTGAATTCTGTACATTTCAAAGGTCCTGAACAAATAGTTATATTGACTACGTCTGTCCTAGCTCACTCATTAATGTCTTAATCGAAATGACGGATTGCCTCTTATCTGCTTGTCTTGCCCTTATGCCATAGTTTGTATATCTCAATTGTCAGTAGAAACCACATTTGTTCAAGAAAGACAACCATAGCAACTATGTTTTTTTAAACGGCAGTAAATGAAGCTGAATGAACTGTTTTAAGACAAGGCTCTGATGAAAGCCAAGTGTAGCGGTGGTAAGGTTTTGGGACTGCTGTTGGGACTCTGCTGTTGGGACAGCTTTATGTGGGCCCTAACAGTTTGTGGGCACCGTTTGTCACCATTATAGTGCAATTAATGTATTGTTGACTGTTATTTGTATTTTTTTCCCACCAAGATTTACATGCAAAAATGACCACTGCACAGAGGTGATGGAAGATTTCATGAAGCAGCTGAGGGACAACTTCTCCACCAGATATGAAGACGTTTGTACGTAATCATCTCACAGTCCGCTCAGGTGGAAAATCCTCCTCCCTTGATAAGAAAACTATACCCTCGCTGGATGAGGCCGCAATTCAAACTGAGTTGATTGAATTCCAGATTTCGAGCCAAATTAGGGATGCGCTCAGAAGTGACTAGTCCTTGTGTGAGTTGTGGGTGGAATGCTCAGAGGAATACAGACCTATAAAGAAACTTGCATTATAAACTCAGCAAAAAAAGAAACGTCCTCTCATTGTCAACTGCGTTTATTTTCAGCAAACTTAACATGTGTAAATATTAGTATGAACATTACAAGAATCAACAACTGAGACATAAACTGAAAAAGTTCTACAAACATGTGACTAACAGAAATGAAATAATGTGTCCCAAAACAAAGGGGTCAAAATCAAAAGTAACAGTCAGTATCTGGTGTGACCACCAGCTGCATTAAGTACTGCAGTGCATCTCCTCCTCATGGACTGCACCAGATTTGCCAGTTCTTGCTGTGAGATGTTACCCCACTCTTCCACCAAGGCACATGCAAGTTCCCGGTCATTTCTAGGTGGAATGGCCCTAGCCCTCACCTCCTCCGATCCAACAGGTCTCAGACGTGCTCAATGGGATTGAGATCCAGGCTCTTCGCTGGCCATGCAGAACACTGACATTCCTGTCTTGCAGGAAATCACGCACAGAACGAGCAGTATGGCTGGTGGCATTGTCATGCTGGAGGGTCATGTCAGGATGAGCCTGCAGGAAGGGTACCACATGAAGAATCTTTTCCCTGTAACGCACAGCGTTGAGATTACCTGCAATGACAACAAGCTCAGTCCGATGATGCTGTGTCACACGGCCCCAGACGATGACGGACCATCCACATCCAAATCGATCCCGCTCCAGAGTACAGGCCTTGGTGTAACGCTCATTCCTTTGACGATAAACGCAAATCCGACCATCACCCCTGGTGAGACAAAACCGCGACTCGTCATTGAAGAGCCCTTTTTGCCAGTCCTGTCTGGTCCAGCGACAATGGGTTTGTGCCCATAGGCGACGTTGTTGCCGGTGACGTCTGGTGAGGATGTCACCGGCAACAAGTCCTCAGTCCAGCCTCTCTCAGCCTATTTTGGACAGTCTGAGCACTGATGGAGGGATTGTGCGTTCCTGGTGTAACTCAGGCAGTTGTTATTGCCGTCCTGTACTTGCCATGCAGGTGTGAAGTTCAGATGTACCCATCCTGTGCAGGTACACGTGGTCTGCCACTGCGAGGACGATCAGCTGTCCGTCCTGTCTCCCTGTAGCACTGTCTTAGGCGTCTCACAGTACGGACATTGAAATGTATTCCCCCCGGCCACATCTGAAGTCCTCATGCCTCCTTGCAGCATGCCTAAGGCACGTTCACGCAGATTAGCAGGGACCCTGGGCATCTTTCCTTTGCTGTTTTTCAGAGTCAGTAGAAAGGTCTCTTTAGTGTACTAAGTTTTCATAACTGTGACCTTAATTGCCTACTGTCTGTAAGCTGTTAGTGTCTTAACGACCGTTCCACATGTGCATGTTCATTAATTGTTTATGGTCCATTGAACAAGCATGGGAAACAGTGTTTAAATCCATTGAAATTAAGATCTGTGAAGTTATTTGGATTTTTAGGAATTATCTTTGAAAGACAGGGTCCTGAAAAATGATTATTTTTTAAATCTGAGTTTATGTGCAAACAATGTTTGGATAGACTTACACCTGCGAGTCCTCATTTTCCTCTATGAAAGCAAACAAGAGTCACAATAAGAAGCGGCTTTCACATAAGTCAGTGGAGGACTGCCTGCGCATCCCCATCACATCCATCTGACCTGACATCTGTTACGCCCCTGAAAACAGGGGAGAAATAATCACGAGAGTGATACGGTGTTGTATTCTCAAGTCAACATTTAGTTCAATCATTTCACAAAAGTAACACATTACATAACAGAAAACCCATTATACAAATAACACAGCAAAATATCTTATTAACAACACGCATGTTCATTCACAATCGACATAAAATGGCAGCTACTCTCAGTACGACGCTATCCTTCACTTCAACCGAGCAGGGCTAATATTACTCTCTTCAAACTTAACTCTAACTTCCTCAAGACGTTACTAAAACACACCTTAAACACTCTTGACATGTTCGCTAGTTATAACATTTAAATTACTATTTTTATCATCAATAAAGTACCTGAAAACAGGGGAGAAATAATCACGAGAGTGATACGGTGTTGTATTCTCAAGTCAACATTTAGTTCAATGAGAAAGACCGCGAATTTCCCCAGGAATATGCGTGGAGACCAGAGCAATCGATCTCCGGCTCATTAGCTTAAGAGCATTTCGTAGATCACAGATTAACACTTTTAGGCACCACAAAATAAAGTAATCAATATAACGTTTACACATTACTCTCACAATTGTACCCTTTGACAGATTTGAACTTTAACACAATTATATGAATGTTATCAATCTCTATCAACTAATACTGAATGCATCTTTTAACCTTAGATGTTTTAAGATCCTCACATACTATGAACTTACTAATACTTTTCAATGTATAACAGGCTATGAATATGTCCTTTAACCTGTCACACATCCACAAGATCGTGTCCAAGGGGAAATGCAACTTTTCACATTGAGTAAATAACTTAGTGGCCTATATGATTGTATTTAGAAAATACTAACATTATTGTGAGTGCTTATCCGGGGCTATTTTGTTCTAAAGCTGACAGTCATTTTATTTTTTTCTGTTACAGGAGCATGCACTCCAGAGACTCCCGATACAGACATTCAGACACAGACAGCGCCTTTTTTTCTTTCAATTATTGTTTTATGTAGGACGCAACATTCTTATCCAGTTGCAATTGTAAGTAGGCCCAATAAAAAAAAATAAAACACCTCTGTTAGGCCATATTTTTTTTTTTTTTATTGTGAAAGACTCTGTTAAGCGCCATAGCCTACCTCAGCCAGTTAAGTTATTTTATATGGGCCTTTGTTTGGAATAAATAGACTCCAATTAAGCCGTATTGTTGTTTGTAAAGTCAAATTAAAATGAAGATTACTGTAGAAATGAATTACTTGACTGGTGTAGTTTTTCTCCATCTGATGCTGTGAGCCACCTGCATAACAAGGTCACCTCTTGTTGATTGCGCTGCGGTTGCAGCTTTACGTTTCAGCACCACAAAATGGTCCACTGCCTGCTTTATTAGTTGACTGTCTCTTGCATTCAGGACCGAGTTTGGAAAACCCTGTGATAGAGCACTCACCCTGTGACCAGGGTCGATGGTTCAAGTCCTGGTCTAGCGGGTCCCCATAAATCATTATAATAGAGATTAGCTGCAGCTCTCTCTTTCTCTCCCCCTCTCTGTTCTCCATCAGGGCTGTATTAAACAAGAAAGTGACTGCAAAGAACGGAGGAGACCTCTGCTGAATGTTTGTTCAGATATTGCACTTACTGTAAGATATCAGTACGCCATGCTCTAACCGCAGATGTATCTAATCTAATACTAGTAGTTATTTGGAGAGATATATAATTGAGGCTTGAGGTAAGTGTGGGTAACTGATGGTACGTCTACTGTGAAAGTCACGTAATCCATGTAATCCCAGAAGACGACAAGCGTATATCTCTAAAGGTGTACATTTACAGACAAATTTGACCACAGAAGTCTGTATTCAACAGCTTAAAAAAAAACAAATGCATTGTTGAAATAAAATATTGGTTGAATAAAGAGAAAACAAGAGCTTAAAACAATCCATAAATATCATTTTTGTGCAATTTATATCTATAGGCTACATTGAGATTTTTCTTTCATTATTTTAGGCTATCTGGCATCAATGAGTCATTCGATTACATGTTAGGGTCATGTCTGGGAAAAATTGGGAACAAATGGGTTAACAGAGGTGGCTTAGGGCCTAGGCTTCAGCTCAGCAGGCTAACACAGTCTTACGCAGGAGGAGCAGGTTTAAACCCACACACATCACTGACTGCAGTGTTCTCTGCAGTGTTTTTTGTATTCAGCGTACTGTAAGGTTTGACTTTAAGACACTGTTTGGAGAAGAGAAGAAAAGGGACTTCTGAGAATGTAGCCACTCACCATAGAGGGAAATTGATTGTGTTCAGTCTAATGGCACGGAGAGAGTGCCCAAGACAAATTATGGTAATTAATTTGGGTCCAGATAGATAGCAGCAATCTGATCAATTGAAATGTAAAATGAGGTCTTCCCGGTCAGAGTTGGGGGCTGATGCTAATTAGATTTACATCACATTTGGAACCTTGGAGTTATTTTTGATAGGACCACATTAACATTATACAGCTGCATTAGCCAAACACAACCTTTGGGGGTAATGATTTTCCTGTGACGTGAATTTTGCTGGGAATTGTGGGTAGCTGGGTGCCGGACGGTCAGCCAATTTCCCATGTGACCCATGGTGCTGATAGGATAGACGGTGAACAGCCGCTCAATTATTAAAACCACCTTATTCCCATGAGCCTTTGTAGGTCGTTCATTGTCATCGATGATATCATCTTCTAAAGTAACAAACAAGATATTGTGGAGATTGTATGTTGCCAACTGTCCTGTTTAAGTATGGTGCCTTCGGAAAGTATTCAGACCCCTTGACTTTTTCAACATTTTGTTACATTACAGTCTTATTCTAAAAGGATTCAATAGTTTTCTTCATCAATCTACACACAATACCCCAAATGAAAAAGCAAAAACAAGTTTTTAGAAATGTTTTCAAATGTATAAAAAAAAAAATAATATCACATTTACGTAAGTATTCAGATCCTTTAGTCTGTACTTTGTCGAAGTGCCTTTGGCAGCGATTACAGCCTTGAGTCTTATTGGTTATGACTCTACAAGCTTGGCACCTGTATTTGGGGAGTTTCTCCCATTCTTCTCCCAAGCGCTGTCGGATGGATGGCGAGCGTCGCTGCACAGCTATTTTCAGGTCTCTCCAGAAATGTTGATCGGGTTCAAGTCCGATCTCTAGCTGGGCCACTCAAGGATATTCAGAGACTTTTCCTGAAGCCACTCCTGCGTTGTCTTGGCTGAGTGCTTAGTGACGTTGTCCTGTCCGAAGATGAACCGTCGCCCAGTCTGAGGTCCTGAGCGCTCTGAAGCAGGTTTTCATCAGGGATTTCTCTGTATTTTGCCCGACTGGTCTCTCAGTCCCTGCTGCTGAAATACATCCCCACAGCATGATGCTGCCACCACCGTGTAATGTAGGGATGGTGCCAGGGTTTCCTCCAGGCTTCACTCAACTCATCTAGGTTTCATCAGACCAGAGAATCTTGTTTCTCATGGTCTGAGAGTCACTAGACACCTTGTAGAAGTTGGCAAGAAACATCTCAAGGATGTTCAATGGAAACCAGGATGCACCTGAGCTCAATTTCGAGTCTCACAGCAAGGGTTTGAATATTTATTTAAATAAGGTATTTATGTTTTTATTATGGGGTATTGTGTGTAGAATAAGGCTGTAATTTTAGAACAAGGCTGTAACATAACAAATAGTGGAAAAGGGAATGTGTCTGAATATTTTCAAAATGCACTATGAAACATCATTTGGAATACCTGATCGTATAATTCCCATGAAATGCACTATGAAACATCATTTGGAATACCTGATCGTATAATTCCCATGTAATGCACTATGAAACATCATTTGGAATACCTGATCGTATAATTCCCATGTAATG
>NW_026288230.1:0-53282 GCF_023373465.1 Oncorhynchus keta
TGACTAGGTAACTAACCCTAACCCAGATGACTAGGTGACTAACCCAGATGACTAGGTAACCCAGATGACTAGGTAACTAACCCTAACCCAGATGACTAGGTAACTAACCCTAACCCAGATGACTAGGTGACTAACCTAACCCAGATGACTAGGTGACTAACCCTAACCCAGATGACTAGGTAACTAACCCTAACCCAGATGACTAGGTGACTAACCCTAACCCAGATGACTAGGTGACTAACCTAACCCAGATGACTAGGTGATTAACCCTAACCCAGATGACTAGGTAACTAACCCTAACCAAGATGACTAGGCAACTAACCTTAACCTTCACTATGTTGCTACTCACAGAACTCAACCAGCAGGAACTTGTTTTCACTCAGGGCCCTTTGGAAGTTATTGATGTGTAGAACCATCACGTCCTTCTCCTCCTCTATCTCAGTCGTTTTCTCTTTCTTCTCCGGCTCCGTCTCCTGTTCCGCTGTGTCGGTCTGTTTCTGGACTGGTGTCCTCCGCCGTCTCGGTCCGGGACACATGGAGAACCAGAACCACGGCTACTAGAACCACACAGAACCGCATGGTGATGATGCTGATGGAGAATAACCCTCGTCACAAACTGTTCTGCTGGTCACACACTATCCTGTCCACAAGTCACGCAGTGTCCTGTCTCTCCTGTCCACAAGTCACTCAGTGTCCTGTCTCTCCTGTCCACAAGTCACGCAGTGTCCTGTCTCTCCTGTCCACTGGTCACGCAGTGTCCTGTCTCTCCTGTCCACTAGTCACGCAGTGTCCTGTCTCTCCTGTCCACAAGTCACTCAGTGTCCTGTCTCCTGTCCACAAGTCACGCAGTGTCCTGTCTCTCCTGTCCACTGGTCACGCAGTGTCCTGTCTCTCCTGTCCACTAGTCACGCAGTGTCCTGTCTCTCCTGTCCACAAGTCACGCAGTGTCCTGTCTCTCCTGTCCACTGGTCACGCAGTGTCCTGTCTCTCCTGTCCACAAGTCACGCAGTGTCCTGTCTCTCCTGTCCACTAGTCACGCAGTGTCCTGTCTCTCCTGTCCACTAGTCACGCAGTGTCCTGTCTCTCCTGTCCACTAGTCACGCAGTGTCCTGTCTCTCCTGTCCACTAGTCACGCAGTGTCCTGTCTCTCCTGTCCACTAGTCACGCAGTGTCCTGTCTCTCCTGTCCACTAGTCACGCAGTGTCCTGTCTCTCCTGTCCACAAGTCACGCAGTGTCCTGTCTCTCCTGTCCACTAGTCACGCAGTGTCCTGTCTCTCCTGTCCACTAGTCACGCAGTGTCCTGTCTCTCCTGTCCACTAGTCACGCAGTGTCCTGTCTCTCCTGTCCACTGGCCACACTCTGTCCTGTCTCTCCTGTCCACTGGTCACACTCTGTTCTGTATCTCCTCTGTTCTGTCTCACTGCCACACACAACTGATAACACAGTCTCCTCTGACAGAGCACAACAGGTGCGTGTGTGTGTGTCAGAATCCTACTGGTCTCACTACCGACCAATCAGAAGCCGAATCCCAATCTTAAATGGCCAATCACAAAGTGTCACATTTCACTGGAGTAGAAACGGTAGCTCAGTTCAAAAACACACACACACACGCACGCACGCACACACACACACACACACACACACGCACACGCACACGCACACGCACAAACATATATACAGGGCAAAAAGTATTTAGTCAGCCACCAATTGTGCAAGTTCTCCCACTTAAAAAAGATGAGAGAGGCCTGTAATTTTCATCAAAGGTACACTTCGACTATTACAGACAAAATTAGAAAAAAATCCAGAAAATCACATTGTAGGATTTTTAATGAATTTATTTGCAAATTATGGTGGAAAATAAGTATTTGGTCACCTACAAACAAGCAGGATTTTGGCTCTCACAGACCTGTAACTTCTTCCTTAAGAGGCTCCTCTGTCCTCCACTCGTTACCTGTATTAATGGCACCTGTTTGAACTTGTTATCAGTACAAAAGACACCTGTCCACAACCTCAAACAGTCACACGCCAAACTCCACTATGGCCAAGACCAAAGAGCTGTCCAAAGGACACCAGAAACAAAATGGTAGACCTGCACCAGGCTGGGAAGACTGAATCTGCAATAGGTAAGCAGCTTGGTTTGAAGAAATCAACTGTGGGAGCAATTATTAGGAAATGGAAGACATACAAGAACACTGATAATCTCCCTCGATCTGGGGCTCCACGCAAGATCTCACCCTGTGGGGTCAAAATGATCACAAGAACGGTGAGCAAAAATCACAGAACCACACGGGGGACCTAGTGAATGACCTGCAGAGAGCTGGGACCAAAGTAACAAAGCCTACCATCAGTAACACACTACGCCGCCAGGGACTCAAATCCTGCAGTGCCAGACATGTCCCCTGCTTAATCCAGTACATGTCCAGGCCCGTCTGAAGTTTGCTAAAGAGCATTTGAATGATCCAGAAGAAGATTGGGAGAATGTCATATGGTCAGATGAAACCAAAATATAACTTTTTGGTAAAAACTCAACTCGTTGTGTTTGGAGGACAAAGAATGCTGAGTTGCATCCAAAGAACATCATACCTACTGTGAAGCATGGGGGTGGAAACATCATTCTTTGGGGCTGTTTTTCTGCAAAGGGACCAGGACGACTGATCTGTAAAGCAAAGAATGAATGGGGCCATGTATCGTGAGATTTTGAGTGAAAACCTCCTTCCATCAGCAAGGGCATTGAAGATGAAACGTGGCTGGGTCTTTCAGCATGACAATGATCCCAAACACACTGCCCGGGCAACGAAGGAGTGGCCGTAAGACTCATTTCAAGGTCCTGGAGTGGCCTAGCCAGTCTCCAGATCTCAACCCCATAGAAAATCTTTGGAGGAGTTGAAAATCTGTGTTGCCCAGCAACAGCCCCAAAACATCACTGCTCTAGAGGAGATCTGCATGGAGGAATGGGCCAATATACCAGCAACAGCGTGTGAAAACCTTTTGAAGACTTACAGAAAACGTTTGACCTCAGTCATTGCCAACAAAGGGTATATAACAAAGTATTGAGATAAACTTTTGTTATTGACCAAATACTTATTTTCCACCATAATTTGCAAAACAATTCATGGGATTTTCTGGATTTTCCTTTCTCATTTTGTCTGTCATAGTTGAAGTGTACCTATGATTAAAATTACAGGCCTCTCTCATCTTTTAGGTGGGAGAACTTGCACAATTGGTGGCTGACTAAATACTTTTTAAATACTGTATATATATATATATATATATATATATATATATATAACTCATATAACTCACATATATAACTGCAAACAGCCATCCGCTTTGACTTTCGAGCAGTCTCGACCAACCTGCTTTGCTGACTTGTCAGGCATATATCTTGTGATACAGAAGACTATGAAGCATGACACTCTTAATCTCAGGGTCAGAAAACTAAGGATTTGAATACTAGCTGTGCCTGCACTCTGACCTGTTATCTCAATGACATACTTGTAATGTCCTCCTGAATGGATTGAAAAATGCTCCTTTTCTGGACAAGAAATAGACAGGGAGAGGGTTCAAGAGGAATACTTGCTCCTGGTGGAGCTTGAACGCACAGCCTTGTCATCTAATTGCTGTATACTGCTGTATAAGTACAACACGCTAACAGATTGCACCACAGGATCCAACAACAACACTCTCACTAATCACCATATTTTGCACAAACGGAGCTATACGATATTCGGACCAAGTCAAAATTACCGTTAAGGTGCCTAGCTAGCTCAGTCGGTATAGCATGAGACTCTTAATCTCAGGGTCGTGGGTTTGATCCCCACGTTAGGTGGTTATTTTCTCTGCAGAAGCACCAACACACTTCGCAAACAGCCATCCGCTTGGACTTTCGATCAGTCTTGCCACCCTGCATTGCTGACTTGTCAGGCATAGCTGGTGATACAGAAGACTATGAATTTGAATACTAGCTGTGCCTGCACTCTGACCTGTTAACTCAATGACTTATACTGCTGTATAAGTAAAACAGGCTAACCAATTGCACCACAGGATCCATTAACAACACTCTCACTGATCACCATATTTTGCACAAACGGAGCTTTACGATATTCAGACCAGGTCAATATTACCGCTGAGATGCCTGGTTAGCTCAGTCGGTAGAGCATGACACTCTTAATCTCAGGGTCAGAAAACTAAGGATTTGAATACTAGCTGTGCCTGCACTCTGACCTGTTATCAAAATGACATACTTAAGTAATGTCCTTCTAAACGTGGTCCTTCTGTAGCTCAGTTGGTAGAGCATGGCGCTTGTAACGCCAGGGTAGTGGGTTCGATCCCTGGGACCACCCATACGTAGAATGTATGCACACATGACTGTAAGTCGCTTTGGATAAAAGCGTCTGCTAAATGGCATATATTATTATATTATTATTATATTATTATTATTATAATTATTATAAATGGATTGAAAAATGCTCCTTTTCTGGACAATAAATAGACAGGCAGAGGGTTCAAGAAAAGTACATGCTCCTGGTGAGCCTTGAACTCACAACCTCGGCATTGCTTCGCTGCGTACTGCTGTATAAGTACCACGCGCTAACCGATTGCACCACAGGAGCCTGATCACATGTTTCCCATATTTTGCACAAACATAGTCCGACAATTGATCTCCCTGGCTAACTCAGACGGTAGAGCATGAGACTCTTTATCTCATATTCGAACCTGTAAGAAAGTGCTATTTCTTATGCAAATGACCAGCTTACTGCTATTGTAACAGAATAACTTTACGTCCGTCCCTCGCCCATACCCGGGCGCGAACCAGGGACCCTCTGCACACATCAACAACAGTCACCCTCGAAGCATCGTTACCCATCGCTCCACAAAAGCGCGGCCCTTGCAGAGCAAGGGGAACTACTACTTCAAGGTCTCAGAGCAAGTGACGTAACCGATTGAAACGTTATTTAGCGCACACCCCTAACTAAGCTAGCCATTTCACATCCGTTACACTATTACATTGCTATAACTGAGACAACACATAACAACGTATTTTCACAGTAAAACATGGTAGGCCTCATAAAGGATATCTCTCACACATACACACACTCATTTAAATCATCCACAACACTGTCGAAACAGGATACATCCTAGCCGTCAGTTCGGCCACAACATCCCGTGACTGCAAGAGCACACATACACACACTAACTGCCGAGGACACACAGAGCGCACAACACATGCACCCACACATTGCGACAAGATTCAGAAGGATGACGAACGGCTCAACAAGACCAATCCAAGAAGACAACACCTCAACTGTGACCAACCAGAAGACCAGAACTTCCAGACTCAACCTACTTTCTGTACTGTACATAATGCTTGCACTCTGTTATCGGGGCTTCTTTCTGCTGGTTCCTTGTGAGCTGAATGAACGAGCCCATATACGCTGTACCAGATATCTTTACTCTTAATTAAACTGTCGCTTGTCGTACAATTTACCACCTTGTCTAGCTCAGTTGGTAGAGCATGGCGCTTGTAACGCCAGGGTAGTGGGTTTGATCCCCCGGGACCACCCATACGTAGAATGTATGCACACATGACTGTAAGTCGCTTTGGATAAAAGCGTCTGCTAAATGGCATATATTATTATTATATTATTGTCTGAATCGATCCTTGACCGACCCGCCCTATCTACATATCCCATTATCAACAGAATCTTGGTAGCAGAGGATGGTTTACTAAAGACCCAGTCCAGAGTGGTTGATGTGGGTGTGAGGGGCGAGTTGGTGGAAGGACGGTTCGCGGAGGACAGGTGAAGACATTCGGGGGAGGACAACAATTCTGCTCAACTCGGGAAACTGATCTCCAGGTCGACCATAAACAAGGTAAGCAAAACCTGTTAAATCAAACTTTGCATATTGTCGCATAGTCTATCCAAATTTGATCAGTATTACCGGGTGTGAGTATGAATTCTTGTTTAAATTTATATGCATAAATGACATGTGCATGACAGTGAAGTAAACATATGTGGTTGAAATTCTATTCAATAAGTCCGGCTGAGACCGGTCCGACTGAGGTCGGTAAGGGATAGACTTAGTTTGTGTTGTAAAACGTAATTCTATTCAATAAGTCCAGCTGAGACCGGTCCGACAGAGTTCGGTAAGGGATAGACTTGATTTGATCCGTAATAAGTGGTAACTGACCTATTCAATAAGTCCGGCTGAGACCGGTCCGACAGAGTTCGGTAAGGAATAGACTTGATTTGATCCGTAATAAGTGGTAACTGACCTATTCAATAAGTCCGACAGAGTTCGGTAAGGAATAGGTTCGGGGTGTTCTAGAAATCTCTAATGTAAATGCATGAACACTGAATGTCTGTTGAATAAAGTGTTTTAAAAACATTGACTGTATTGAACAAATGTTAAAATGATGTTTAGATGTGCTGATATATAACCTATTGGTTGCGCATTCCACAACGCCGTACAAACTAAACAGCACATATCAAATTCTGAGTGTGGGAGGGAGGAGCTCTGAGATAAGGCAGAGTACGTGTCTCCAGGAATACATCACGGGTATTTACCAGTGACGGGCTAAGCACACTCAGATAGTCTGAATATATGTTTCAATTGGTCAAAATATACATATATATTTACTAAAACACACAATACATGACAAAATGGCGACCCCAAATACTCCCAAAACTGAAATTTAACGACTTTCTAGATCAGAAGTTACAAGACAGATCAGGGGGAAAAGAACAGTGGAAGTCCATAAAGGAGATTTGGGAAGGGTTGAAGTTGAAATGGACACAGGCAGGTTATCTAGGAGGGGGGGGGGTCCAACTGAGTACGATGGAATGTGGGTTGAGAGAGACAGTGCAGTAAGCTAGAGACAAGTAGGTAGAAAGGAACAAAAGTCGCATGTTTAAAAAAGAAGGGACTAAACAAAGAGAGAGAGCAGAAGCGGAATTAAAAATAGGCACTTGGGCCGTTGAAGAGGCTCGGAGAGTGCGACTGAACAAAAAACGGAAATGATGGGGTAGTCACCCAACAGGAAGAGGGGGCGTCAATGGAAGCTACGCAGGGTAGCGTCGACTCCCCTCGACTCCACCCTCGGCTCCACAGCTCTATCCTAACCTGCCTCCTCCATACTCCCCTGTGGTGGACAGCGTTACTGCACCCAAAATACAGGCACCAGTCTTCGTTGTGCAGGGGGGCAAACTCCATGGGCAGATCCAAGTGAATGTAGAAGGGGGACACCTGATCTGTAATGACAACCTGACTCCTAACCACCATTCCACTCCAGGGGAGCCTGAAGGGAGTCGATCTCACCCAATGGGGGGAAACGAACCAAAGCCGCTGCGCCTGCCTCCCGCCCAGTGCGACCTCCCACCATCGAATCAATCACGACCTGGCAACCCACCTACCTCCCACTCCCTGCAATCCAGAGGGGGAGCACAGGGTGGGTTCTCATCGTACCAAGGACCTGGAGGGGGAGCACAGGGTGGGTTCTCATCGTACCAAGGACCTGGAGGGGGAGCACAGGGTGGGTTCTCATCATGCCGAGGACAATCAGCGAAAGGAAGCAGCCTGAGAGAAGAACATGAGGGAGCTATGAGGGGTGTGGAGCTGAGAAGGGAGTACCTCTCTTCCACCGGTGGAACAAGGAGAAGAAGACGACGGTCGGATTTGTTCCGAAGAGGTTTGGGAAGCGTCCCGTCTACTCGAAATCCTAGCAGAAGAGGACAGTGAAGACGGGAGTTCACTCTTGCTGGAAGGGGTGTTCAAGGGTAAATCAACCAACCTGAGGGAGGGTGTAAGGAGATCGAACCGACTCATTGCACAGTGTGGGAGGGAAGAGGAAATGCAGGAAAGTGAAAGGAGGAGAGGGAATGCGGACAGGTATGCGCGTGTACACAGCTGCTCAGATGCCTCTCAGACTGAGTCCCGGAAATCACAACCGTGAAGAGTATGTGCCGTGGAAAATGCAGGACTTGACAGCTCTCATGGAGCAACTACCCAGCCTACACGGGGGTGCCTCAGCCTGGCTGCTCCAATTGCAGACACTGACGTCAGGGATCAGAATGGCTCTAGCTGATATGAAGGCCTTACTGGTTAGGGCAACAGACCACACCACTATGAACGTCCTGATCAAGGCTGCTGGATTGGAGTCCAACGGAGGAGCAACTCCTCCTGAAATCTACAGACAAGCATTGTGGGCTGAGCTGAGGAGAGCTTATCCTACTGAAAGGAACTATGCAACACTCACTTCCTTCATGATGGAGGCGGGGGAGCAGGCTGCGCAATACCTGGACAGAGCTAAAACCACCTGGAGGACAGTCCACACTGAACCCTATGACCAAACGGGAACCACTCTGAGCATGTGGAAGGAGATGGTGGTGAATGGGACCCCGTCCGAAGTGAAAGCCAAACTAAGGGCCACAGTGGGGTTGTTAGCCATGTCGACTGTCATGTTCAACTCCCATGTCCACCACCACATCACTCAATACAACAAGGACAAGGGCACAGCTGACACACAGGTGCAGTCTCTGCAGGTTCAGCTGTTGAAACTTCAGCTCAAGGAAGCACAAAAACTGAAAGACCCAAGAAACAAATGGTGGCAGAAGACCAACCAAGACATATCCCAGATCATAGAAAAAACTGTCACCAAGATGCTAGTTTCCTCCCCGCTGCCTAGTCAGGTGTCTCCACACCAGCCACCTCCTATTGCATACCAAGCACCACCAGTTCCATACCCTCAAGCAGTCTGCCCACCCCAAGGGCCCGGTTATGTAGGAACCGGGTATGCCCAGCCGGGATACCCTACAACACCCATCACACAACAATGGGGTCCCAGAGCCGTGGGGCCCCGGACTCCAGGGCCGTGCTTCAACTGTGGTCAACCAGGACACTATGCCAGAAATTGTCCCCAGCCGCTTACCGGCCAGCAACAGCAATTCCTGGCCAACCCGAGGGAGAGGAGGCCCAAGAGCTACAGCACCAGCTCAGGGACCTGGCTACTACCAGCCAGTATACAATCATCCAGCAGCCCCAGTAGGCCCCAATCCATCCTTCCAGGGAATGTCTGATGGATATCCCCCCTGGGAATGAAGCTGCCCACCATCACCTGGTGAGACGGATGGCCAACATTTCTCCATCCACACCGAACCGACAGTGACGTGTGAAGTGGAAGGTGTTATCCATAAATTCCTAGTGGATACAGGATGTACATACTCTGCCATCAAATCTCACCAACCCCTGTCTTCAGATTCTATACAGGTGGTGGGGGTATCAGGAAGACCAGAAGCCCAGTTTAAAACCACCCCTTTACTTTTCCAATGGGGACCATCCCGGTTGACACATCAGTTCCTTTTCTGTCCCAACTGCCCTATCAACCTGTTGGGCAGGGACTTACTCTGCAGACTCGGATGCACAATATACCTGACTGAAAAGGGAGTTGAAGTCTCCATTTCCTCGATCCCAAGGGCAAGAGTCCTGATGCTTTCCATCCTGCCAGGGCCCGTGCCCTCCACTACCCAATAAATCTATTGGCTAAGGTGCCTCTCAAACGGACCAGCAACCCCAGCTATCCAGTTTCAGTTTAACCAAATGAGAAAGCTCATCTATTCCTTCCACCCTTACAAGCCTCCCCAGGCGGAGTTACAGTGCACACTTAATGTAACCGATGATGAAGACACACCCTACACACAAGACTGGGATGAGAATATGATGCACCTCACCCCCACAGTTCGTTGCCTCACCATTATCTGTGGACCTGAAGGTGTTGCTGCCCCCGTCGTCATACTCTCCAACAACATTAAGCCTTGGTACCAGCTGGGGCCTGATTCTGCTCCACATGTTACTTTGGCTGTGGGTAATGGACACGAAGCCAGGAGTTTGGGCCCTATGACAAGAAGAGCCTCCAAACTCACCTGGGAACCTACCTCCACACCCGGGCTGCTGAAAGCATCGACTAAGGAAATGTGATGTATGACATTTATAGACACAGAAGAACAGTGCCAGCCTGAGCGGCTCACACTCCCGAGACACCATGGTAAACCTTATTCTGACCATCCATCGTCACCGGCCGTTCTGGAATCCGTTGACAAGTCGATATGGACCCACAACCCCTTTGATGTGGGAAAATTACAGGTTCACCCAGTTGCCATTACCCTAACCAACCCTGCACAGGTACCAATATTTCGAACCCAGTATCGATTAAAGCCTGAACAGACAGAGGGAATCAGACCTACTATCGAAGGCCTCCTGGGAGCTAGGTGTATATACAAGACTCAGTCACCATGGAACACCCCCATACTTCCTGTTCTGAAAGCAGGAGGAGAAACTTACAGGATGGTGCAGGATTTCCGGGCTGTGAATGAAGTTACCACACCACACCCATTGATCTCCCTGTTCCTGACCCACACATCACTCTGAGCAACCTCTCACCTAAGCATCGGTACTTTACCGTAGTGGACTTGGTCAAATGCGTTCTTCAGCATCCCGTTGGATGAGGCTTCCCAGCCGAGAAACAGCAATATACTTATTCAGTCCTTCCCCAAGGTTACACTTGCTCCCCCGGAATGTTCAATCATATCCTGAAGACTCACCTGGCTGAACTGAAAATCCCGGAAGGAGTGATACTTATACAATACGTAGACGACCTGTTGCTGGGGGCTCCCACCTCAGACCTCTGTCTAGAAATGACTAAAACCCTGTTAGACTTTCTGGCAGTCAAGGGCTACAAAGTCAAGATGGCAAAAGTCCAATCATGCAGACGAACCGTTCTGTTCCTGGGGAGGGAGGTCTCAAGCGAGGGCGCCGGGCTCTCCAAATCACACCGAGACTCGATCCTACACCATCCCAGACCCATTACTGTTTCAGGAATGCTCTCTTTCCTGGGGTTGACGGGGTACAGCCGTACTCATATCCCAGACTACACTTCAAGAACTGAACCTCTGAGAGAAATTGTGCGGGAAGCGGGCCCAAGGAATCTACATGCCCCCTTGACATGGACTCCGGAAGCTTCTAATGCATTTGGACTGTTGAAAGCAGACCTATCTGTCGCAGCTGCTCTCACTAAAACGTTTCACCTTGATGTTTCTGAAAAGGAAGGTTTTACGTCCTCATTCCTTTTTCAGAAACAAGAGGGGAGAGAAGAGTGCTGATGTATCACTCCGCTAAACTTGATCACATTGAGACAGGCCAAACCACGTGTTCCAGGTATGTGGCTGCAGTAGCTAAGGCCATTGAAAAACTGCACACCTCGTAATGTGCCACAAAATGCAGATACACACCCATCATGGGGTTGCAGCGTACCTCATGAGCAAGGAATTTACTTTCAGTGCTGACAGAAAAAAACAAAATCCAGAACAAATGCACCCAGTCGCACATAACGTTTGTCAACACTGACAAAAACATGGCAGATGCACTCAATGCGGAAGAAGGGCTGGCACACTCCTGCCAGGAAAGAGCAGCACAGGAACTCAAACTGAGGCCTGACTTGGGAAACGAACCCCTGATCCTTCCTGAGCTGTGGTTATACACTGATGGCTGCTGTTACAGAGGGAAAAAAGGAAACATAGCTGCAGTACAGCAGCTCCAGGACAAAACCCATGTCACTCTGGAATCAGGAATCATTCCCCAACCTGCATCTGCACAGCTGGCTGAAATCATTGGACTAACCCAAGCCCTGGAAAGGGCAGAAGGAAAGACTGCAAATATATACACGGATTCGGCACACGGAGCAGTACACACCGATGGACCCCAATGGGTCAGACGAAACTTCACCACCACAGGGAATCTACCAATCAAACACAAGGCCCAAATGGAGCGATTGATAAATGTTCTATCCCTGCCAAAGAAGGTGGCCATCATGAAGTGCAGAGGTCATCAAGACCTAAAAAACAGAATCAGTAGAGGAAATGACGCTGCAGACCAGGCAGCCAAGAAAGCAGGTGGGTACATCCCGAAGCAGATGGTGTTGCGGATAAACCCTGCACAGACTGAATTGACGAATCAACACATACAAGAGAACGTGTAGTTACAAATGACCCTAGGTGGAGCCCTGTCACTATGACCACTGCTCCTCCCAAAATGGATGATGCCATCCTGATGGCTACAGGAATCTCAGGCTTCACTAATAATTGGTTGTTATTGACAGAGGAAGCTGCTAATAGCACTCGACAGAGTTGTGTGGTGTGTATGGGAGCTCGTCCATTACTTCGCATTGTCCCTGCTGTAGTGGCTTTGACATGCCTAATCCCATTAATGACTAAAGATTAACCCCAGTTTTAATTGTACTGCATGGGATCTTATCTATCCCATAACTAGATCTACCGCTAGGAAACCAATGTTTTCCAACGAAGTTGCCAAGGCAACTTTCACCTGTGTTAATATGACGAGGGGAGGTACCAATGTGGGACAGGTTCCAGTGACAGGGGGAGGTACCAATGTGGGACAGGTTCCAGTGACAGGGGGAGGTACCAATGTGGGACAGGTTCCAGAGGATTGGTGTCTAGATACGTTTAGTGTTGTTGGGAGTTTCAGGCCAATATCCAGAGCAGATGTATGGTGGTGGTGTTTGATAAATTACCCTCTAATGCTACTGGAAGTTGTGCCCTTTGTTACTCTCCTTTTGCCTGTTTCTATCTACCCTACAGGGGCTGCAGACCTCGTTCTTAGGGTCCAGATGGTGAACCCAGGATATTTGAATGGACGTTCCAGGCGTGCCACCACCCCATCTAGTGGTGATTCCACAGACATAGATGCCATTGGAGTCCCAAGGGGTGTTCCTGACGAGTATAAGTTGGTTGATCAGGTGGCAGCTGGTTTTGAGTCCTCCATTTGTTGGTGGTGTACTATTAATAAAAATGTGGATAGAATCAACTACATACATTTTAATGTACAGAAACTGGGTAATTGGACCCAGCAAGGATTTGAAGCCGTGCATGGTCAGTTAGCTGCAACTTGTCTTATGACATTTCAGAATCGTATTGCAGTGGATATGCTGCTGGCGGAGAAAGGTGGAGTTTGTACTATGTTTGGTGAACAGTGTTGTACTTTCATTCCTAATAACACAGCCTCTGATGGTAGCCTGACTGTAGCTTTAGACGGACTACGGACCCTTAATGGTAAGATGAAATCCCATTCAGGTGCGGACACTATGTGGGACTCCTTCTATGTGGGACTCCTAATTCTCTCTTCTCTCCTAATTCTCTCCTTCTCTCTTTCTTTCTCTCTCTCGGAGGACCTGAGCCCTAGGACCATGCCCCAGGACTACCTGACATGATGGCTCCTTGCTGTCCCCAGTCCACCTGGCCATGCTGCTGCTCCAGTTTCAACTGGCCTGAGCCCTAGGACCGTGCCCCAGGACTACCTGACATGATGGCTCCTTGCTGTCCCCAGTCCACCTGACTGTGCTGCTGCTCCAGTTTCAACTGTTCTGCCTTATTATTATTCGACCATGCTGGTCATTTATGAACATTTGAACATCTTGGCCATGTTCTGTTATAATCTCCACCCGGCACAGCCAGAAGAGGACTGGCCACCCCACATATGCTATCTCTAATTCTCTCTTTCTCTCTCTCTCTCGGAGGACCTGAGCCCAAGGACCGTGCCCCAGGACTACCTGACATGATGACTCCTTGCTGTCCCCAGTCCACCTGACTGTGCTGCTGCTCCAGTTTCAACATTTCTGCCTTATTATTATTCGACCATGCTGGTCATTTATGAACATTTGAACATCTTGGTCATGTTCTGTTATAATCTCTACCCGGCACAGCCAGAAGAGGACTGGCCACCCCACATAGCCCGGTTCCTCTCTAGGTTTCTTCCTAGGTTTTGGCCTTTCCAGGGAGTTATTCCTAGCCACCGTGCTTTTATACCTGCATTGCTTGCTGTTTGGGGTTTTAGGCTGGGTTTCTGACCAGCACTTTGAGATATCAGCTGATGTACGAAGGGCTATATCAATAAATTTGATTTGATTTGATTTGATTTTAGATCAAGCTGGTCTGTCATAATTTAATAGAGACAGTAGATCTAGCGGGTCTGCCATAATATAATAGAGACAGTTGATCTAGCTGGTCTGTCGATATTTAATAGAGACAGTAGATCGAGCTGGTCTGTCATAATATAATTGAGACATTAGATCGAGCTGGTCTGTCATAATATAATAGAGACAGTAGATCTAGCTGGTCTGTCATAATATAATAGAGACAGTAGGTCTAGCTGGTCTGTCATAATATAATAGAGAATGTAGATCAAGCTGATCTGTCATAATATCATAGAGACCGTAGATCTAGGTGATCTGTCATAATATAATAGAGACATTAGATCTAGCTGGTCTGTCATAATATAATAGAGACAGTAGATCGAGCTGACATGTCATAATATAATAGAGACAGTAGATCTGGTCTGTCATAATATAATAGAGACAGTAGATCTAGCTGGTCTGTCATAATATAATAGAGACAGTAGCTGGTCTGTCATAATATAATAGAGACAGTAGATCTAGCTGGTCTGTCATAATATAATAGAGACAGTAGATAGAGACAGTAGATCTAGCTGGTCTGTCATAATATAATAGAGACAGTAGATCTAGCTGGTCTGTCATAATATAATAGAGACAGTAGATTTAGCTGGTCTGTCATAATATAATAGAGACAGTAGATCAGCTGGTCTGTCATAATATAATAGAGACAGTAGCTGGTCTGTCATAATATAATAGAGACAGTAGATCTAGCTGGTCTGTCATAATATAATAGAGACAGTAGATCTAGCTGGTCTGTCATAATATAATAGTAGATCTAGCTGGTCTGTCATAATATAATAGAGACAGTAGATCTAGCTGGTCTGTCATAATATAATAGAGACAGTAGATCTAGCTGGTCTGTCATAATATAATAGAGACAGTAGATCAAGCTGGTCTGTCATAATATAATAGAGACAGTAGATAGCTGGTCTGTCATAATATAATAGAGACAGTAGATCTAGCTGGTCTGTCATAATATAATAGAGACAGTAGTCATAATATAATAGAGACAGTAGATCGAGCTGGTCTGTCATAATATAATAGAGACAGTAGATCTAGCTGGTCTGTCATAATATAATAGAGACAGTAGATCTAGCTGGTCTGTCATAATATAATAGAGACAGTAGATCTAGCTGGTCTGTCATAATATAATAGAGACAGTAGATCTAGCTGGTCTGTCATAATATAATAGAGACAGTAGATCTAGCTGGTCTGTCATAATATAATAGAGACAGTAGATCATAATATAATAGAGACTGGCTGGTCTGTCATAATATAATAGAGACAGTAGATCTAGCTGGTCTGTCATAATATAATAGAGACAGTAGATCTAGCTGGTCTGTCATAATATAATAGAGACAGTAGATTAGCTGGTCTGTCATAATATAATTAGATCTAGCTGGTCTGTCATAATATAATAGAGACAGTAGATCTAGCTGGTCTGTCATAATATAATAGAGATGTAGATCTAGCTGGTCTGTCATAATATAATAGAGACAGTAGATCTAGCTGGTCTGTCATAATATAATAGAGACAGTAGATCTAGCTGGTCTGTCATAATATAATAGAGACAGTAGATCTAGCTGGTCTGTCATAATATAATAGAGACAGTAGATCTAGCTGGTCTGTCATAATATAATAGAGACAGTAGATCTAGCTGGTCTGTCATAATATAATAGAGACAGTAGATCTAGCTGGTCTGTCATAATATAATAGAGACAGTAGATCTAGCTGGTCTGTCATAATATCTAGCTGGTCTGTCATAATATAATAGAGACAGTAGATCTAGCTGGTCTGTCATAATATAATAGAGACAGTAGATCTAGCTGGTCTGTCATAATATAATAGAGACAGTAGATCTAGCTGGTCTGTCATAATATAATAGAGACATTAGATCTAGCTGGTCTGTCATAATATAATAGAGACAGTAGATCTAGCTGGTCTGTCATAATATAATAGAGACAGTAGATCTAGCTGGTCTGTCATAATATAATAGAGACAGTCTGTCATAATATAATAGAGACAGTAGATCTAGCTGGTCTGTCATAATATAATAGAGACAGTAGATCTAGCTGGTCTGTCATAATATAATAGAGACAGTAGATCTAGCTGGTCTGTCATAATATAATAGAGACAGTAGATCTAGCTGGTCTGTCATAATATAATAGAGACAGTAGGTCTAGCTGGTCTGTCATAATATAATAGAGAATGTAGATTTAGCTGGTCTGTCATAATATAATAGAGACAGTAGATCTAGCTGATCTGTCATAATATAATAGAGACAGTAGATCTATCTGGTCTGTCATAATATAATAGAGACAGTAGATCGAGCTGGTCTGTCATAATATAATAGAGACAGTAGATCGAGCTGGTCTGTCATAATATAATAGAGACAGTAGATCTAGCTGGTCTGTCATATATAATAGAGACAGTAGATCGAGCTGGTCTGTCATAATATAATAGAGACAGTAGATTTAGCTGGTCTGTCATAATATAATAGAGAATGTAGATCTGAGCTGTCATAATATCATGTCATAGGTGATCTGTCATATATAATAGAGACATTAGATCTGGCTGGTCTGTCATAATATAATAGAGACAGTAGATCTAGCTGGTCTGTCATAATATAATAGAGACAGTAGATCTAGCTGGTCTGTCATAATATAATAGAGACAGTAGATCTAGCTGGTCTGTCATAATATAATAGAGACAGTAGATCTAGCTGGTCTGTCATAATATAATAGAGACAGTAGATCTAGCTGGTCTGTCATAATATAATAGAGACAGTAGGTCTAGCTGGTCTGTCATAATATAATAGAGACAGTTGATCTAGCTGGTCTGTCATAATATAATAGAGACAGTAGATTTAGCTGGTCTGTCATAATATAATAGAGACAGTAGATCGAGCTGATCTGTCATAATATAATAGAGACAGTAGATCTGGTCTGTCATAATATAATAGAGACAGTAGATCTTGCTGGTCTGTCATAATATAATAGAGAATGTAGATCGACCTGGTCTGTCATAATATATTAGAGACAGTAGATCTAACTGGTCTGTCATATTATAATAGAGACAGTAGATCTAGCTGGTCTGTCATAATATAATAGAGACAGTAGATCAAGCTGGTCTGTCATAATATAATAGAGACAGTAGATCAAGCTGGTCTGTCATATTATAATAGTGACATTAGATTAGGCTGGTCTTTCATAATATAATAGAGACAGTAGATTTAGCTGGTCTGTCATAATATAATAGAGACAGTAAATCTAGCTGGTCTGTCATAATATAATAGAGACAGTAAATCTAGCTGGTCTGTCATAATATAATAGAGACAGTAGATCTAGCTGGTCTGTCATAATATAATAGAGACAGTAGATCTAGCTGGTCTGTCATAATATAATAGAGAGAGTAGATCTAGCTTGTCTGTCATAATATAATAGAGACAGTAGATTTAGCTGGTCTGTCATAATATAATAGAGACAGTAGATCGAGCTGATCTGTCATAATATAATAGAGACAGTAGATCTGGTGTGTCATAATATAATAGAGACAGTAGATCTTGCTGGTCTGTCATAATATAATAGAGAATGTAGATCGACCTGGTCTGTCATAATATAATAGAGACAGTAGATCAAGCTGGTCTGTCATAATATAATAGAGACAGTAGATCTAGCTGGTCTGTCATAATATAATAGAGACAGTAGATCTAGCTGGTCTGTCATAATATAATAGAGACAGTAGATCTAGCTGGTCTGTCATAATATAATAGAGACAGTAGATCTAGCTGGTCTGTCATAATATAATAGAGACAGTAGATCTAGCTGGTCTGTCATAATATAATAGAGAGAGTAGATCTAGCTTGTCTGTCATAATATAATAGAGACAGTAGGTCTAGCTGGTCTGTCATAATATAATAGAGACAGTTGATCTAGCTGGTCTGTCATAATATAATAGAGACAGTAGATTTAGCTGGTCTGTCATAATATAATAGAGACAGTAGATCGAGCTGATCTGTCATAATATAATAGAGACAGTAGATCTGGTGTGTCATAATATAATAGAGACAGTAGATCTTGCTGGTCTGTCATAATATAATAGAGAATGTAGATCGACCTGGTCTGTCATAATATAATAGAGACAGTAGATCTAGCTGGTCTGTCATATTATAATAGAGACAGTAGATCTAGCTGGTCTGTCATAATATAATAGAGACAGTAGATCAAGCTGGTCTGTCATAATATAATAGAGACAGTAGATCAAGCTGGTCTGTCATAATATAATAGAGACAGTAGATCTAGCTGGTCTGTCAAAATATAATAGAGACAGTAGATCTAGCTGGTCTGTCATAATATAATAGAGAGAGTAGATCTAGCTTGTCTGTCATAATATAATAGAGACAGTAGGTCTAGCTGGTCTGTCATAATATAATAGAGACAGTTGATCTAGCTGGTCTGTCATAATATAATAGAGACAGTAGATTTAGCTGGTCTGTCATAATATAATAGAGACAGTAGATCGAGCTGATCTGTCATAATATAATAGAGACAGTAGATCTGGTCTGTCATAATATAATAGAGACAGTAGATCTTGCTGGTCTGTCATAATATAATAGAGAATGTAGATCGACCTGGTCTGTCATAATATAATAGAGACAGTAGATCTAGCTGGTCTGTCATATTATAATAGAGACAGTAGATCTAGCTGGTCTGTCATAATATAATAGAGACAGTAGATCAAGCTGGTCTGTCATAATATAATAGAGACAGTAGATCTAGCTGGTCTGTCATAATATAATAGAGACAGTAGATCTAGCTGGTCTGTCATAATATAATAGAGACAGTAGATCTAGCTGGTCTGTCATAATATAATAGAGACAGTAGATCTAGCTGGTCTGTCATAATATAATAGAGACAGTAGATCTAGCTGGTCTGTCATAATATAATAGAGACAGTAGATTTAGCTGGTCTGTCATACTGTAATAGAGACAGTAGATCTAGCTGGTCTGTCATAATATAATAGAGACAGTAGGTCTAGCTGGTCTGTCATAATATAATAGAGACAGTTGATCTAGCTGGTCTGTCATAATATAATAGAGACAGTAGATTTAGCTGGTCTGTCATAATATAATAGAGACAGTAGATCGAGCTGATCTGTCATAATATAATAGAGACAGTAGATCTGGTCTGTCATAATATAATAGAGACAGTAGATCTTGCTGGTCTGTCATAATATAATAGAGAATGTAGATCGACCTGGTCTGTCATAATATATTAGAGACAGTAGATCTAACTGGTCTGTCATATTATAATAGAGACAGTAGATCTAGCTGGTCTGTCATAATATAATAGAGACAGTAGATCAAGCTGGTCTGTCATAATATAATAGAGACAGTAGATCAAGCTGGTCTGTCATATTATAATAGTGACATTAGATTAGGCTGGTCTTTCATAATATAATAGAGACAGTAGATTTAGCTGGTCTGTCATAATATAATAGAGACAGTAAATCTAGCTGGTCTGTCATAATATAATAGAGACAGTAAATCTAGCTGGTCTGTCATAATATAATAGATACAGTAGATCTAGCTGGTCTGTCAAAATATAATAGAGACAGTAGATCTAGCTGGTCTGTCATAATATAATAGAGAGAGTAGATCTATCTTGTCTGTCATAATATAATAGAGACAGTAGGTCTAGCTGGTCTGTCATAATATAATAGAGACAGTTGATCGAGCTGATCTGTCATAATATAATAGAGACAGTAGATCTGGTGTGTCATAATATAATAGAGACAGTAGATCTTGCTGGTCTGTCATAATATAATAGAGAAAGTAGATCGAGCTGGTCTGTCATAATATAATAGAGACAGTAGATCTAGCTGGTCTGTCATAATATAATAGAGACAGTAGATCTAGCTGGTCTGTCATAATATAATAGAGACAGTAGATCAAGCTGGTCTGTCATAATATAATAGAGACAGTAGATCAAGCTGGTCTGTCATAATATAATAGAGACAGTAGATCTAGCTGGTCTGTCAAAATATAATAGAGACAGTAGATCTAGCTGGTCTGTCATAATATAATAGAGAGTAGATCTATCTTGTCTGTCATAATATAATAGAGACAGTAGGTCTAGCTGGTCTGTCATAATATAATAGAGACAGTTGATCTAGCTGGTCTGTCATAATATAATAGAGACAGTAGATTTAGCTGGTCTGTCATAATATAATAGAGACAGTAGATCGAGCTGGATCTGTCATAATATAATAGAGACAGTAGATCTGGTGTGTCATAATATAATAGAGACAGTAGATCTTGCTGGTCTGTCATAATATAATAGAGAATGTAGATCGACCTGGTCTGTCATAATATATTAGAGACAGTAGATCTAGCTGGTCTGTCATATTATAATAGAGACAGTAGATCTAGCTGGTCTGTCATAATATAATAGAGACAGTAGATCAAGCTGGTCTGTCATAATATAATAGAGACAGTAGATCAAGCTGGTCTGTCATAATATAATAGAGACAGTAGATCTAGCTGGTCTGTCATAATATAATAGAGACAGTAGATCTAGCTGGTCTGTCATAATATAATAGAGACAGTAGATCTAGCTGGTCTGTCATAATATAATAGAGACAGTAGGTCTAGCTGGTCTGTCATAATATAATAGAGACAGTTGATCTAGCTGGTCTGTCATAATATAATAGAGACAGTAGATTTAGCTGGTCTGTCATAATATAATAGAGACAGTAGATCGAGCTGATCTGTCATAATATAATAGAGACAGTAGATCTGGTGTGTCATAATATAATAGAGACAGTAGATCTTGCTGGTCTGTCATAATATAATAGAGAATGTAGATCGACCTGGTCTGTCATAATATAATAGAGACAGTAGATCTAGCTGGTCTGTCATATTATAATAGAGACAGTAGATCTAGCTGGTCTGTCATAATATAATAGAGACAGTAGATCAAGCTGGTCTGTCATAATATAATAGAGACAGTAGATCTAGCTGGTCTGTCATAATATAATAGAGACAGTAGATCTAGCTGGTCTGTCATAATATAATAGAGACAGTAGATCTAGCTGGTCTGTCATAATATAATAGAGAGAGTAGATCTATCTTGTCTGTCATAATATAATAGAGACAGTAGGTCTAGCTGGTCTGTCATAATATAATAGAGACAGTAGATTTAGCTGGTCTGTCATAATATAATAGAGACAGTAGATCGAGCTGATCTGTCATAATATAATAGAGACAGTAGATCTGGTGTGTCATAATATAATAGAGACAGTAGATCTTGCTGGTCTGTCATAATATAATAGAGAATGTAGATCGACCTGGTCTGTCATAATATAATAGAGACAGTAGATCTAGCTGGTCTGTCATATTATAATAGAGACAGTAGATCTAGCTGGTCTGTCATAATATAATAGAGACAGTAGATCAAGCTGGTCTGTCATATTATAATAGTGACATTAGATTAGGTTGGTCTTTCATAATATAATAGAGACAGTAGATGTAGCTGGTCTGTCATAATATAATAGAGACAGTAAATCTAGCTGGTCTGTCAAAATATAATAGAGGCAGTAGATTTTGCTGGTCTGTCATAATATAATAGAGACAGTAGATCTGGTCTGTCATAATATAATAGAGACAGTAGATCTAGCTGGTCTGTCATAATATAATAGAGTCAGTAAATCTAGCTGGTCTGTCATAATATAATAGAGAGAGTAGATCTAGCTTGTCTGTCATAATATAATAGAGACAGTAGGTCTAGCTGGTCTGTCATAATATAATAGAGACAGTTGATCTAGCTGGTCTGTCATAATATAATAGAGACAGTAGATCTGGTGTGTCATAATATAATAGAGACAGTAGATCTTGCTGGTCTGTCATAATATAATAGAGAATGTAGATCGACCTGGTCTGTCATAATATAATAGAGACAGTAGATCTAGCTGGTCTGTCATATTATAATAGAGACAGTAGATCTAGCTGGTCTGTCATAATATAATAGAGACAGTAGATCAAGCTGGTCTGTCATAATATAATAGAGACAGTAGATCAAGCTGGTCTGTCATAATATAATAGAGACAGTAGATCTAGCTGGTCTGTCATAATATAATAGAGACAGTAGATCTAGCTGGTCTGTCATAATATAATAGAGACAGTAGATCTAGCTTGGTCTGTCATAATATAATAGAGACAGTAGGTCTAGCTGGTCTGTCATAATATAATAGAGACAGTTGATCTAGCTGGTCTGTCATAATATAATAGAGACAGTAGATTTAGCTGGTCTGTCATAATATAATATTGACAGTAGATCGAGCTGATCTGTCATAATATAATAGAGACAGTAGATCTGGTGTGTCATAATATAATAGAGACAGTAGATCTTGCTGGTCTGTCATAATATAATAGAGAATGTAGATCGACCTGGTCTGTCATAATATAATAGAGACAGTAGATCTAGCTGGTCTGTCATATTATAATAGAGACAGTAGATCTAGCTGGTCTGTCATAATATAATAGAGACAGTAGATCAAGCTGGTCTGTCATAATATAATAGAGACAGTAGATCTGGTCTGTCATAATATAATAGACACAGTAGATCTAGCTGGTCTGTCATAATATAATAGAGGCAGTAGATCTAGCTGGTCTGTCATAATATAATAGAGAGAGTAGATCTAGCTTGTCTGTCATAATATAATAGAGACAGTAGGTCTAGCTGGTCTGTCATAATATAATAGAGACAGTTGATCTAGCTGGTCTGTCATAATATAATAGAGACAGTAGATTTAGCTGGTCTGTCATAATATAATAGAGACAGTAGATCTAGCTGGTCTGTCATAATATAATAGAGACAGTAGATTTAGCTGGTCTGTCATAATATAATAGAGACAGTAGATCTTGCTGGTCTGTCATAATATAATAGAGAATGTAGATCGACCTGGTCTGTCATAATATAATAGAGACAGTAGATCTAGCTGGTCTGTCATATTATAATAGAGACAGTAGATCTAGCTGGTCTGTCATAATATAATAGAGACAGTAGATCAAGCTGGTCTGTCATAATATAATAGAGACCGTAGATCTTGGTGATCTGTCATAATATAATAGAGACATTAGATCTGGCTGGTCTGTCATATTATAATAGAGACAGTAGATCTAGCTAGTCTGTCATAATATAATAGAGACAGTAGATCTAGCTGGTCTGTCATAATATAATAGAGACAGTAGATCTAGCTGGTCTGTCATAATATAATAGAGACAGTAGATTTAGCTGGTCTGTCATACTGTAATAGAGACAGTAGATCTAGCTGGTCTGTCATAATATAATAGAGACAGTAGGTCTAGCTGGTCTGTCATAATATAATAGAGACAGTTGATCTAGCTGGTCTGTCATAATATAATAGAGACAGTAGATTTAGCTGGTCTGTCATAATATAATAGAGACAGTAGATCGAGCTGATCTGTCATAATATAATAGAGACAGTAGATCTGGTCTGTCATAATATAATAGAGACAGTAGATCTTGCTGGTCTGTCATAATATAATAGAGAATGTAGATCGACCTGGTCTGTCATAATATATTAGAGACAGTAGATCTAACTGGTCTGTCATATTATAATAGAGACAGTAGATCTAGCTGGTCTGTCATAATATAATAGAGACAGTAGATCAAGCTGGTCTGTCATAATATAATAGAGACAGTAGATCTAGCTGGTCTGTCATATTATAATAGTGACATTAGATTAGGCTGGTCTTTCATAATATAATAGAGACAGTAGATTTAGCTGGTCTGTCATAATATAATAGAGATAGTAAATCTAGCTGGTCTGTCATAATATAATAGAGACAGTAAATCTAGCTGGTCTGTCATAATATAATAGAGACAGTAGATCTAGCTGGTCTGTCATAATATAATAGAGGCAGTAGATCTAGCTGGTCTGTCATAATATAATAGAGAGAGTAGATCTAGCTTGTCTGTCATAATATAATAGAGACAGTAGGTCTAGCTGGTCTGTCATAATATAATAGAGACAGTTGATCTAGCTGGTCTGTCATAATATAATAGAGACAGTAGATTTAGCAGGTCTGTCATAATATAATAGAGACAGTAGATCTTGCTGGTCTGTCATAATATAATAGAGAATGTAGATCGACCTGGTCTGTCATAATATAATAGAGACAGTAGATCTAGCTGGTCTGTCATATTATAATAGAGACAGTAGATCTAGCTGGTCTGTCATAATATAATAGAGACAGTAAATCTAGCTGGTCTGTCATAATATAATAGAGACAGTAAATCTAGCTGGTCTGTCATAATATAATAGAGACAGTAGATCTAGCTGGTCTGTCATAATATAATAGAGACAGTAGATCTAGCTGGTCTGTCATAATATAATAGAGAGAGTAGATCTAGCTTGTCTGTCATAATATAATAGAGACAGTAGGTCTAGCTGGTCTGTCATAATATAATAGAGACAGTTGATCTAGCTGGTCTGTCATAATATAATAGAGACAGTAGATTTAGCTGGTCTGTCATAATATAATAGAGACAGTAGATCGAGCTGATCTGTCATAATATAATAGAGACAGTAGATCTGGTGTGTCATAATATAATAGAGACAGTAGATCTTGCTGGTCTGTCATAATATAATAGAGAATGTAGATCGACCTGGTCTGTCATAATATAATAGAGACAGTAGATCTAGCTGGTCTGTCATATTATAATAGAGACAGTAGATCTAGCTGGTCTGTCATAATATAATAGAGACAGTAGATCAAGCTGGTCTGTCATAATATAATAGAGACAGTAGATCAAGCTGGTCTGTCATAATATAATAGAGACAGTAGATCTAGCTGGTCTGTCAAAATATAATAGAGACAGTAGATCTAGCTGGTCTGTCATAATATAATAGAGAGAGTAGATCTAGCTTGTCTGTCATAATATAATAGAGACAGTAGGTCTAGCTGGTCTGTCATAATATAATAGAGACAGTTGATCTAGCTGGTCTGTCATAATATAATAGAGACAGTAGATTTAGCTGGTCTGTCATAATATAATAGAGACAGTAGATCGAGCTGATCTGTCATAATATAATAGAGACAGTAGATCTGGTGTGTCATAATATAATAGAGACAGTAGATCTTGCTGGTCTGTCATAATATAATAGAGAATGTAGATCGACCTGGTCTGTCATAATATAATAGAGACAGTAGATCTAGCTGGTCTGTCATATTATAATAGAGACAGTAGATCTAGCTGGTCTGTCATAATATAATAGAGACAGTAGATCAAGCTGGTCTGTCATAATATAATAGAGACAGTAGATCAAGCTGGTCTGTCATAATATAATAGAGACAGTAGATTTAGCTGGTCTGTCATAATATAATAGAGACAGTAGATTTAGCTGGTCTGTCATAATATAATAGAGAGAGTAGATCTATCTTGTCTGTCATAATATACTAGAGACAGTAGGTCTAGCTGGTCTGTCATAATATAATAGAGACAGTAGATTTAGCTGGTCTGTCATAATATAATAGAGACAGTAGATCGAGCTGATCTGTCATAATATAATAGAGACAGTAGATCTGGTCTGTCATAATATAATAGAGACAGTAGATCTTGCTGGTCTGTCATAATATAATAGAGAATGTAGATCGACCTGGTCTGTCATAATATAATAGAGACAGTAGATCTAGCTGGTCTGTCATATTATAATAGAGACAGTAGATCTAGCTGGTCTGTCATAATATAATAGAGACAGTAGATCAAGCTGGTCTGTCATATTATAATAGTGACATTAGATTAGGTTGGTCTTTCATAATATAATAGAGACAGTAGATTTAGCTGGTCTGTCATAATATAATAGAGACAGTAAATCTAGCTGGTCTGTCATAATATAATAGAGGCAGTAGATTTTGCTGGTCTGTCATAATATAATAGAGACAGTAGATCTGGTCTGTCATAATATAATAGAGACAGTAGATCTAGCTGGTCTGTCATAATATAATAGAGTCAGTAAATCTAGCTGGTCTGTCATAATATAATAGAGGCAGTAGATCTAGCTGGTCTGTCATAATATAATAGAGACAGTAGATCAAGCTGGTCTGTCATAATATAATAGAGACAGTAGATCTAGCTGGGCTGTCATAATATCATAGAGACATAGAGACAGTAGATCTAGCTGGTCTGTCATAATATAATAGAGACAGTAGATCTAGCTGGTCTGTCGATATTTAATAGAGACAGTAGATCTAGCTGGTCTGTCATAATATAATAGAGACAGTAGATCTAGCTGGTCTGTCATAATATAATAGAGACAGTAGATCTAGCTGGTCTGTCATAATATAATAGAGACAGTAGATCTAGCTGGTCTGTCATAATATAATAGAGACAGTAGATCAAGCTGGTCTGTCATATTATAATAGTGACATTAGATTAGGTTGGTCTTTCATAATATAATAGAGACAGTAGATTTTGCTGGTCTGTCATAATATAATAGAGACAGTAGATGTAGCTGGTCTGTCATAATATAATAATGACATTAGAAAAGGCGGGTCTGTCATAATATAATAGAGACAGGAGATTTAGCTGGTCTGACATAATATAATAGACAGTAGATCGAGCTGGTCAGTCATAATATAATAGAGACAGTAGATCAAGCTGGTCTGTCATATTATAATAGTGACATTAGATTAGTCTGGTCTTTCATAATATAATAGAGACAGTAGATTTAGCTGGTCTGTCATAATATAATAGAGACAGTAGATCGAGCTGATCTGTCATAATATAATAGAGACAGTAGATCTGGTGTGTCATAATATAATAGAGACAGTAGATCTTGCTGGTCTGTCATAATATAATAGAGACAGTAGATCGACCTGGTCTGTCATAATATAATAGAGACAGTAGATCTTGCTGGTCTGTCATAATATAATAGAGCGAGTAGATCTAGCTGGTCTGTCATAATATAATAGAGACAGTAGATTTAGCTGGTCTGTCATACTGTAATAGAGACAGTAGATCTAGCTGGTCTGTCATACTGTAATAGAGACAGTAGATCTAGCTGGTCTGTCATAATATCATAGAGACAGTAGATCTAGCTGGTCTGTCGATATTTAATAGAGACAGTAGGTCTAGCTGGTCTGTCATAATATAATAGAGACAGTTGATCTAGCTGGTCTGTCATAATATAATAGAGACAGTAGATCGAGCTGATCTGTCATAATATAATAGAGACAGTAGATCTGGTGTGTCATAATATAATAGAGACAGTAGATCTTGCTGGTCTGTCATAATATAATAGAGAATGTAGATCGACCTGGTCTGTCATAATATAATAGAGACAGTAGATCTAGCTGGTCTGTCATATTATAATAGAGACAGTAGATCTAGCTGGTCTGTCATAATATAATAGAGACAGTAGATCAAGCTGGTCTGTCATAATATAATAGAGACAGTAGATCAAGCTTGTCTGTCATATTATAATAGTGACATTAGATTAGGTTGGTCTTTCATAATATAATAGAGACAGTAGATTTAGCAGGTCTGTCATAATATAATAGAGACAGTAGATCTAGCTGGTCTGTCATAATATAATAGAGATAGTAGATCTAGCGGGTCTGCCATAATATAATAGAGACAGTTGATCTAGCTGGTCTGTGGATATTTAATAGAGACAGTAGATCGAGCTGGTCTGTCATAATATAATAGAGACAGTAGATCTAGCTGGTCTGTCATAATATAATTGAGACATTAGATCGAGCTGGTCTGTCATAAAATAATAGAGACAGTAGATCAAGCTGGTCTGTCATAATATAATAGAGACAGTAGATCTAGCTGGTCTGTCATAATATAATAGAGACAGTAGATTCAGCTGGTCTGTCATAATATAATAGATACAGTAGATCTAGCTGGTCTGTCATAATATAATAGAGACAGTAGGTCTAGCTGGTCTGTCATACTGTAATAGAGACAGTAGATCTAGCTGGTCTGTCATAATATAATAGAGACAGTAGGTCTAGCTGGTCTGTCATAATATAATAGAGACAGTTGATCTAGCTGGTCTGTCATAATATAATAGAGACAGTAGATTTAGCTGGTCTGTCATAATATAATAGAGACAGTAGATCGAGCTGATCTGTCATAATATAATAGAGACAGTAGATCTGGTGTGTCATAATATAATAGAGACAGTAGATCTAGCTGGTCTGTCATAATATAATAGAGACAGTAGATCTAGCTGGTCTGTCATAATATAATAGAGACAGTAGATCAAGCTGGTCTGTCATAATATAATAGAGACAGTAGATCAAGCTGGTCTGTCATAATATAATAGAGACAGTAGATCAAGCTGGTCTGTCATAATATAATAGATACAGTAGATCTAGCTGGTCTGTCATAATATAATAGAGACAGTAGATCTAGCTGGTCTGTCATAATATAATAGAGACAGTAGATCTAGCTGGTCTGTCATAATATAATAGAGACAGTAGGTCTAGCTGGTCTGTCATAATATAATAGAGACAGTAGATCTAGCTGGTCTGTCATAATATAATAGAGACAGTAGATTTAGCTGGTCTGTCATAATATAATAGAGACAGTAGATCTGGTGTGTCATAATATAATAGAGACAGTAGATCTTGCTGGTCTGTCATAATATAATAGAGAATGTAGATCGACCTGGTCTGTCATAATATAATAGAGACAGTAGATCTAGCTGGTCTGTCATATTATAATAGAGACAGTAGATCTAGCTGGTCTGTCATAATATAATAGAGACAGTAGATCAAGCTGGTCTGTCATAATATAATAGAGACAGTAGATCAAGCTGGTCTGTCATATTATAATAGTGACATTAGATTAGGTTGGTCTTTCATAATATAATAGAGACAGTAGATGTAGCTGGTCTGTCATAATATAATAGAGACAGTAAATCTAGCTGGTCTGTCATAATATAATAGAGGCAGTAGATTTTGCTGGTCTGTCATAATATAATAGAGACAGTAGATCTGGTCTGTCATAATATAATAGAGACAGTAGATCTAGCTGGTCTGTCATAATATAATAGAGTCAGTAAATCTAGCTGGTCTGTCATAATATAATAGAGGCAGTAGATCTAGCTGGTCTGTCATAATATAATAGAGACAGTAGATCAAGCTGGTCTGTCATAATATAATAGAGACAGTAGATCTAGCTGGGCTGTCATAATATCATAGAGACATAGAGACAGTAGATCTAGCTGGTCTGTCATAATATAATAGAGACAGTAGATCTAGCTGGTCTGTCGATATTTAATAGAGACAGTAGATCTAGCTGGTCTGTCATAATATAATAGAGACAGTAGATCTAGCTGGTCTGTCATAATATAATAGAGACAGTCGATTTAGCTGGTCTGTCATAATATTATAGAGAATGTAGATCTAGCTGGTCTGTCATAATATAATAGAGACAGTAGATCAAGCTGGTCTGTCATAATATAATAGTGACATTAGATTAGGCTCGTCTTTCATAATATAATAGAGACAGTAGATTTTGCTGGTCTGTCATAATATAATAGAGACAGTAGATCGAGCTGATCTGTCATAATATAATAGAGATAGTAGATCTAGCGGGTCTGCCATAATATAATAGAGACAGTTGATCTAGCTGGTCTGTCGATATTTAATAGAGACAGTAGATCGAGCTGGTCTGTCATAATATAATAGAGACAGTAGATCTAGCTGGTCTGTCATAATATAATTGAGACATTAGATCGAGCTGGTCTGTCATAATATAATTGAGACATTAGATCGAGCTGGTCTGTCATAAAATAATAGAGACAGTAGATCAAGCTGGTCTGTCATAATATAATAGAGATAGTAAATCTAGCTGGTCTGTCATAATATAATAGAGACAGTAGACCAAGCTGGTCTGTCATAATATAATAGAGACAGTAGATCTAGCTGGTCTGTCAAAATATAATAGAGACAGTAGATCTAGCTGGTCTGTCATAATATAATAGAGACAGTAGATCTAGCTGGTCTGTCATAATATAATAGAGACAGTAGGTCTAGCTGGTCTGTCATAATATAATAGAGACAGTTGATCTAGCTGGTCTGTCATAATATAATAGAGACAGTAGATTTAGCTGGTCTGTCATAATATAATAGAGACAGTAGATCTGGTGTGTCATAATATAATAGAGACAGTAGATCTTGCTGGTCTGTCATAATATAATAGAGAATGTAGATCTTGCTGGTCTGTCATAATATAATAGAGACAGTAGATCTAGCTGGTCTGTCATATTATAATAGAGACAGTAGATCAAGCTGGTCTGTCATAATATAATAGAGACAGTAGATCTGGTCTGTCATAATATAATAGAGACAGTAGATCTTGCTGGTCTGTCATAATATAATAGATACAGTAGATCTAGCTGGTCTGTCAAAATATAATAGAGACAGTAGATCTAGCTGGTCTGTCATAATATAATAGAGAGAGTAGATCTATCTTGTCTGTCATAATATACTAGAGACAGTAGGTCTAGCTGGTCTGTCATAATATAATAGAGACATTAGATCTAGCTGGTCTGTCATAATATAATAGAGACAGTAGATCGAGCTGACATGTCATAATATAATAGAGACAGTAGATCTGGTCTGTCATAATATAATAGAGACAGTAGATCTTGCTGGTCTGTCATAATATAATAGAGAATGTAGATCGACCTGGTCTGTCATAATATAATAGAGACAGTAGATCTAGCTGGTCTGTCGATATTTAATAGAGACAGTAGATCGAGCTGGTCTGTCATAATATAATAGAGACAGTAGATCAAGCTGGTCTGTCATATTATAATAGTGACATTAGATTAGGCTGGTCTTTCATAATATAATAGAGACAGTAGATTTAGCTGGTCTGTCATAATATAATAGAGACAGTAAATCTAGCTGGTCTGTCATAATATAATAGAGACAGTAAATCTAGCTGGTCTGTCATATTATAATAGAGACAGTAGATCTAGCTGGTCTGTCATAATATAATAGAGACAGTAGATCTAGCTGGTCTGTCATAATATAATAGAGACAGTAGATCTAGCTGGTCTGTCATAATATAATAGAGAGAGTAGATCTAGCTGGTCTGTCATAATATAATAGAGACAGTAGATTTAGCTGGTCTGTCATAATATAATTGAGACAGTAGATCTAGCTGGTCTGTCATAATATAATAGAGACAGTAGATCTAGCTGGTCTGTCATAATATCATAGAGACAGTAGATCTAGCTGGTCTGTCGATATTATAATAGAGACAGTAGGTCTAGCTGGTCTGTCATAATATAATACAGACAGTTGATCTAGCTGGTCTGTCATAATATAATAGAGACAGTAGATCTAGCTGGTCTGTCATAATATAATAGAGACAGTAGATATAGCTGGTCTGTCATACTGTAATGAGACAGTAGATCTAGCTGGTCTGTCATACTATAATAGAGACAGTAGATCTAGCTGGTCTGTCATAATATCATAGAGACAGTAGATCTAGCTGGTCTGTCGATATTTAATAGAGACAGTAGGTCTAGCTGGTCTGTCATAATATAATAGAGACAGTAGATTTAGCTGGTCTGTCATACTGTACTGAGACAGTAGATCTAGCTGGTCTGTCATACTGTAATAGAGACAGTAGATCTAGCTGGTCTGTCATAATATCATAGAGACAGTAGATCTAGCTGGTCTGTCGATATTTAATAGAGACAGTAGGTCTAGCTGGTCTGTCATAATATAATACAGACAGTTGATCTAGCTGGTCTGTCATAATATAATAGAGACAGTAGATCTAGCTGGTCTGTCATATTATAATAGAGACAGTAGATTAGGCTGGTCTTTCATAATATAATAGAGACAGTAGATCAAGCTGGTCTGTCATAATATAATAGAGAATGTAGATCGACCTGGTCTGTCATAATATAATAGAGACAGTAGATCTAGCTGGTCTGTCATATTATAATAGAGACAGTAGATCTAGCTGGTCTGTCATAATATAATAGAGACAGTAGATCAAGCTGGTCTGTCATAATATAATAGAGACAGTAGATCAAGCTGGTCTGTCATATTATAATAGTGACATTAGATTAGGTTGGTCTTTCATAATATAATAGAGACAGTAGATTTCGCTGGTCTGTCATAATATTATAGAGAATGTAGATCGACCTGGTCTGTCATAATATAATAGAGACAGTAGATCTAGCTGGTCTGTCATATTATAATAGAGACAGTAGATCTAGCTGGTCTGTCGATATTTAATAGAGACAGTAGATCGAGCTGGTCTGTCATAATATAATAGAGACAGTAGATCTAGCTGGTCTGTCATAATATAATTGAGACATTAGATCGAGCTGGTCTGTCATAATATAATGAGACATTAGATCGAGCTGGTCTGTCATAAAATAATAGAGACAGTAGATCAAGCTGGTCTGTCATAATATAATAGAGATAGTAAATCTAGCTGGTCTGTCATAATATAATAGAGACAGTAGACCAAGCTGGTCTGTCATAATATAATAGATACAGTAGATCTAGCTGGTCTGTCAAAATATAATAGAGACAGTAGATCTAGCTGGTCTGTCATAATATAATAGAGAGAGTAGATCTAGCTTGTCTGTCATAATATAATAGAGACAGTAGGTCTAGCTGGTCTGTCATAATATAATAGAGACAGTTGATCTAGCTGGTCTGTCATAATATAATAGAGACAGTAGATTTAGCTGGTCTGTCATAATATAATAGAGACAGTAGATCGAGCTGATCTGTCATAATATAATAGAGACAGTAGATCTGGTCTGTCATAATATAATAGAGACAGTAGATCTTGCTGGTCTGTCATAATATAATAGAGACAGTAGATCTAGCTGGTCTGTCATAATATAATAGAGACAGTAGATCTGGTCTGTCATAATATAATAGAGACAGTAGATCTAGCTGGTCTGTCATAATATAATAGAGGCAGTAGATCTAGCTGGTCTGTCATAATATAATAGATACAGTAGATCTAGCTGGTCTGTCAAAATATAATAGAGACAGTAGATCTAGCTGGTCTGTCATAATATAATAGAGAGAGTAGATCTATCTTGTCTGTCATAATATAATAGAGACAGTAGGTCTAGCTGGTCTGTCATAATATAATAGAGACAGTAGATTTAGCTGGTCTGTCATAATATAATAGAGACAGTAGATCGAGCTGATCTGTCATAATATAATAGAGACAGTAGATCTGGTGTGTCATAATATAATAGAGACAGTAGATCTTGCTGGTCTGTCATAATATAATAGAGAATGTAGATCGACCTGGTCTGTCATAATATAATAGAGACAGTAGATCTAGCTGGTCTGTCATATTATAATAGAGACAGTAGATCTAGCTGGTCTGTCATAATATAATAGAGACAGTAGATCAAGCTGGTCTGTCATAATATAATAGAGACAGTAGATCAAGCTGGTCTGTCATATTATAATAGTGACATTAGATTAGGTTGGTCTTTCATAATATAATAGAGACAGTAGATGTAGCTGGTCTGTCATAATATAATAGAGACAGTAAATCTAGCTGGTCTATCAAAATATAATAGAGGCAGTAGATTTTGCTGGTCTGTCATAATATAATAGAGACAGTAGATCTGGTCTGTCATAATATAATAGAGACAGTAGATCTAGCTGGTCTGTCATAATATAATAGAGGCAGTAGATCTAGCTGGTCTGTCATAATATAATAGAGACAGTAGATCAAGCTGGTCTGTCATAATATAATAGAGGCAGTAGATCTAGCTGGTCTGTCATAATATAATAGAGACAGTAGATCTAGCTGGGCTGTCATAATATCATAGAGACATAGAGACAGTAGATCTAGCTGGTCTGTCATAATATAATAGAGACAGTAGATCTAGCTGGTCTGTCGATATTTAATAGAGACAGTAGATCTAGCTGGTCTGTCATAATATAATAGAGACAGTAGATCTAGCTGGTCTGTCATAATATAATAGAGACAGTCGATTTAGCTGGTCTGTCATAATATTATAGAGAATGTAGATCTAGCTGATCTGTCATAATATAATAGAGACAGTAGATCAAGCTGGTCTGTCATATTATAATAGTGACATTAGATTAGGTTGGTCTTTCATAATATAATAGAGACAGTAGATTTTGCTGGTCTGTCATAATATAATAGAGACAGTAGATCGAGCTGATCTGTCATAATATAATAGAGATAGTAGATCTAGCGGGTCTGCCATAATATAATAGAGACAGTTGATCTAGCTGGTCTGTCGATATATAATAGAGACAGTAGATCGAGCTGGTCTGTCATAATATAATAGAGACAGTAGATCTAGCTGGTCTGTCATAATATAATTGAGACATTAGATCGAGCTGGTCTGTCATAATATAATTGAGACATTAGATCGAGCTGGTCTGTCATAAAATAATAGAGACAGTAGATCAAGCTGGTCTGTCATAATATAATAGAGACAGTAAATCTAGCTGGTCTGTCATAATATAATAGAGACAGTAGATCTAGCTGGTCTGTCATAATATAATAGAGACAGTAGATCTTGCTGGTCTGTCATAATATAATAGAGACAGTAGATCTAGCTGGTCTGTCATACTGTAATAGAGACAGTAGATCTTGCTGGTCTGTCATAATATAATAGAGACAGTAGGTCTAGCTGGTCTGTCATAATATAATAGAGACAGTTGATCTAGCTGGTCTGTCATAATATAATAGAGACAGTAGATTTAGCTGGTCTGTCATAATATAATAGAGACAGTAGATTTAGCTGGTCTGTCATAATATAATAGAGACAGTAGATCTAGCTGGTCTGTCATAATATAATAGAGACAGTAGATCTAGCTGGTCTGTCATAATATAATAGAGACAGTAGATCTAGCTGGTCTGTCATAATATAATAGAGACAGTAGATCAAGCTGGTCTGTCATAATATAATAGAGACAGTAGATCTAGCTGGTCTGTCATAATATAATAGAGACAGTAGATCAAGCTGGTCTGTCATATTATAATAGAGACAGTAGATCTAGCTGGTCTGTCATAATATAATAGAGACAGTAGATCTAGCTGGTCTGTCATAATATAATAGAGACAGTAGATTTAGCTGGTCTGTCATAATATAATAGAGACAGTAGATCTAGCTGGTCTGTCATAATATAATAGAGACAGTAGATTTAGCTGGTCTGTCATAATATAATAGAGACAGTAGATCTAGCTGGTCTGTCATAATATAATAGAGACAGTAAATCTAGCTGGTCTGTCATAATATAATAGAGACAGTAGATCTTGCTGGTCTGTCATAATATAATAGAGAATGTAGATCTAGCTGGTCTGTCATAATATAATAGAGACAGTAGATCTAGCTGGTCTGTCATAATATAATAGAGACAGTAGATCTAGCTGGTCTGTCATAATATAATAGAGACAGTAGATCTAGCTGGTCTGTCATAATATAATAGAGACAGTAGATCGAGCTGGTCTGTCATAATATAATAGAGACAGTAGATTAGGTTGGTCTTTCATAATATAATAGAGACAGTAGATGTAGCTGGTCTGTCATAATATAATAGAGACAGTACATTTACATTACATTTAAGTCAGTTTAGCAGTCTGTCTTATCCAGAGCGATAATTGGTGCATACACCTTATGAGACCAGTGGAACAGCTGGTCTGTCATAATAAATCTTGTTGGGGGAGAAGGATTACCTACCCTTACTTACCCTACAGATCTAGCTGGTCTGTCATAATATAATAGAGACAGTAGATTTTGCTGGTCTGTCATAATATAATAGAGACAGTAGATCTAGCTGGTCTGTCATAATATAATAGAGACAGTAGATCTAGCTGGTCTGTCATAATATAATAGAGACAGTAGATCTAGCTGGTCTGTCATAATATAATAGAGGCAGTAGATCTAGCTGGTCTGTCATAATATAATAGAGACAGTAGATCAAGCTGGTCTGTCATAATATAATAGAGACAGTAGATCTAGCTGGTCTGTCATAATATAATAGAGACAGTAGATCTAGCTGGTCTGTCGGTATTTAATAGAGACAGTAGATCTAGCTGGTCTGTCAATATTTAATAGAGACAGTAGATCTAGCTGGTCTGTCATAATATAATAGAGACAGTAGATCTAGCTGGTCTGTCATAATATAATAGAGACAGTCGATTTAGCTGGTCTGTCATAATATTATAGAGAATGTAGATCTAGCTGGTCTGTCATAATATAATAGAGACAGTAGATCAAGCTGGTCTGTCATATTATAATAGTGACATTAGATTAGGTTGGTCTTTCATAATATAATAGAGACAGTCGATTTTGCTGGTCTGTCATAATATAATAGAGACAGTAAATCTAGCTGGTCTGTCATAATATAATAGAGACAGTAGATCTAGCTGGTCTGTCAAAATATAATAGAGACAGTAGATCTAGCTGGTCTGTCATAATATAATAGAGACAGTAGATTTAGCTGGTCTGTCATAATATAATAGAGACAGTAGATCTAGCTGGTCTGTCATAATATAATAGAGACAGTAGATCTAGCTGGTCTGTCATAATATAATAGAGACAGTAGATCGAGCTGGTCTGTCATAAAATAATAGAGACAGTAGATCAAGCTGGTCTGTCATAATATAATAGAGATAGTAAATCTAGCTGGTCTGTCATAATATAATAGAGACAGTAGACCAAGCTGGTCTGTCATAATATAATAGAGACAGTAGATCTAGCTGGTCTGTCAAAATATAATAGAGGCAGTAGATCTAGCTGGTCTGTCATAATATAATAGAGAGAGTAGATCTAGCTTGTCTGTCATAATATAATAGAGACAGTAGGTCTAGCTGGTCTGTCATAATATAATAGAGACAGTTGATCTAGCTGGTCTGTCATAATATAATAGAGACAGTAGATTTAGCTGGTCTGTCATAATATAATAGAGACAGTAGATCTAGCTGGTCTGTCATAATATAATAGAGACAGTAGATCTAGCTGGTCTGTCATAATATAATAGAGACAGTAGATCTAGCTGGTCTGTCATATTATAATAGAGACAGTAGATCTAGCTGGTCTGTCATAATATAATAGAGACAGTAGATCAAGCTGGTCTGTCATAATATAATAGAGACAGTAGATCTAGCTGGTCTGTCATAATATAATAGAGACAGTAGATCTAGCTGGTCTGTCATAATATAATAGAGACAGTAGATCTAGCTGGTCTGTCATAATATAATAGAGACAGTAGATCTAGCTGGTCTGTCATAATATAATAGAGACAGTAGATCTAGCTGGTCTGTCATAATATAATAGAGACAGTAGGTCTAGCTGGTCTGTCATAATATAATAGAGACAGTAGATTTAGCTGGTCTGTCATAATATAATAGAGACAGTAGATCGAGCTGATCTGTCATAATATAATAGAGACAGTAGATCTGGTGTGTCATAATATAATAGAGACAGTAGATCTTGCTGGTCTGTCATAATATAATAGAGAATGTAGATCGACCTGGTCTGTCATAATATAATAGAGACAGTAGATCTAGCTGGTCTGTCATATTATAATAGAGACAGTAGATCTAGCTGGTCTGTCATAATATAATAGAGACAGTAGATCTAGCTGGTCTGTCATAATATAATAGAGACAGTAGATCAAGCTGGTCTGTCATATTATAATAGTGACATTAGATTAGGTTGGTCTTTCATAATATAATAGAGACAGTAGATGTAGCTGGTCTGTCATAATATAATAGAGACAGTACATTTACATTACATTTGTCATTTAGCAGACGCTCTTATCCAGAGTCATAAGCGACTTACAAATTGGTGCATACACCTTATGACAACCAGTGGAACAGCCACTTGCATCTAAATCTTGTTGGGGGAGAAGGATTACCTACCCTTACTTACCCTACAGTAAATCTAGCTGGTCTGTCATAATATAATAGAGGCAGTAGATTTTGCTGGTCTGTCATAATATAATAGAGACAGTAGATCTGGTCTGTCATAATATAATAGAGACAGTAGATCTAGCTGGTCTGTCATAATATAATAGAGTCAGTAAATCTAGCTGGTCTGTCATAATATAATAGAGGCAGTAGATCTCGCTGGTCTGTCATAATATAATAGAGACAGTAGATCAAGCTGGTCTGTCATAATATAATAGAGACAGTAGATCTAGCTGGGCTGTCATAATATCATAGAGACATAGAGACAGTAGATCTAGCTGGTCTGTCATAATATAATAGAGACAGTAGATCTTGCTGGTCTGTCATAATATAATAGAGAATGTAGATCGACCTGGTCTGTCATAATATAATAGAGACAGTAGATCTAGCTGGTCTGTCATATTATAATAGAGACAGTAGATCTAGCTGGTCTGTCATAATATAATAGAGACAGTAGATCAAGCTGGTCTGTCATAATATAATAGAGACAGTAGATCTAGCTGGTCTGTCATATTAAAATAGTGACATTAGATTAGGTTGGTCTTTCATAATATAATAGAGACAGTAGATTTAGCTGGTCTGTCATAATATAATAGAGACAGTAAATCTAGCTGGTCTGTCATAATATAATAGAGGCAGTAGATTTTGCTGGTCTGTCATAATATAATAGAGACAGTAGATCTGGTCTGTCATAATATAATAGAGACAGTAGATCTAGCTGGTCTGTCATAATATAATAGAGTCAGTAAATCTAGCTGGTCTGTCATAATATAATAGAGACAGTAGATCTAGCTGGTCTGTCATAATATAATAGAGACAGTAGATCAAGCTGGTCTGTCATAATATAATAGAGGCAGTAGATCTAGCTGGTCTGTCATAATATCATAGAGACATAGAGACAGTAGATCTAGCTGGTCTGTCATAATATAATAGAGACAGTAGATCTAGCTGGTCTGTCAATAATATAATAGAGACAGTAGATCTAGCTGGTCTGTCATAATATAATAGAGACAGTAGATCGAGCTGGTCTGTCATAATATAATAGAGACAGTAGATTTAGCTGGTCTGTCATAATATTATAGAGAATGTAGATCTAGCTGGTCTGTCATAATATAATAGAGACAGTAGATCAAGCTGGTCTGTCATATTATAATAGTGACATTAGATTAGGCTGGTCTTTCATAATATAATAGAGACAGTAGATTTAGCTGGTCTGTCATAATATAATAGAGACAGTAGATCTAGCTGGTCTGTCATAATATAATAGAGACAGTAGATCGAGCTGGTCTGTCATAATATAATAGAGACAGTAGATCTAGCTGGTCTGTCATAATATAATAGAGACAGTAGATCTAGCTGGTCTGTCATAATATAATAGAGACAGTAGATCAAGCTGGTCTGTCATATTATAATAGTGACATTAGATTAGGCTGGTCTTTCATAATATAATAGAGACAGTAGATTTAGCTGGTCTGTCATAATATAATAGAGACAGTAAATCTAGCTGGTCTGTCATAATATAATAGAGACAGTAAATCTAGCTGGTCTGTCATAATATAATAGAGACAGTAGATCTAGCTGGTCTGTCATAATATAATAGAGACAGTAGATCTAGCTGGTCTGTCATAATATAATAGAGAGAGTAGATCTAGCTGGTCTGTCATAATATAATAGAGCGAGTAGATCTAGCTGGTCTGTCATAATATAATAGAGACAGTAGATTTAGCTGGTCTGTCATACTGTAATAGAGACAGTAGATCTAGCTGGTCTGTCATACTGTAATAGAGACAGTAGATCTAGCTTGTCTGTCATAATATAATAGAGACAGTAGATCTAGCTGGTCTGTCGATATTTAATAGAGACAGTAGGTCTAGCTGGTCTGTCATAATATAATAGAGACAGTTGATCTAGCTGGTCTGTCATAATATAATAGAGACAGTAGATCGAGCTGATCTGTCATAATATAATAGAGACAGTAGATCTGGTCTGTCATAATATAATAGAGACAGTAGATCTTGCTGGTCTGTCATAATATAATAGAGAATGTAGATCGACCTGGTCTGTCATAATATAATAGAGACAGTAGATCTAGCTGGTCTGTCATAATATAATAGAGACAGTAGATCTAGCTGGTCTGTCATAATATAATAGAGACAGTAGATCAAGCTGGTCTGTCATAATATAATAGAGACAGTAGATCAAGCTGGTCTGTCATATTATAATAGTGACATTAGATTAGGTTGGTCTTTCATAATATAATAGAGACAGTAGATTTAGCAGGTCTGTCATAATATAATAGAGACAGTAGATCGAGCTGATCTGTCATAATATAATAGAGATAGTAGATCTAGCGGGTCTGCCATAATATAATAGAGACAGTTGATCTAGCTGGTCTGTCGATATTTAATAGAGACAGTAGATCGAGCTGGTCTGTCATAATATAATAGAGACAGTAGATCTAGCTGGTCTGTCATAATATAATTGAGACATTAGATCGAGCTGGTCTGTCATAATATAATTGAGACATTAGATCGAGCTGGTCTGTCATAAAATAATAGAGACAGTAGATCAAGCTGGTCTGTCATAATATAATAGAGACAGTAAATCTAGCTGGTCTGTCATAATATAATAGAGACAGTAGATCTAGCTGGTCTGTCATAATATAATAGAGACATTAGATCTAGCTGGTCTGTCATAATATAATAGAGACAGTAGATCTAGCTGGTCTGTCATAATATAATAGAGACAGTAGATCTAGCTGGTCTGTCATAATATAATAGAGACAGTAGGTACAGCTGGTCTGTCATAATATAATAGAGACAGTAGATTTAGCTGGTCTGTCATAATATTATAGAGAATGTAGATCAAGCTGATCTGTCATAATATAATAGAGACCGTAGATCTTGGTGATCTGTCATAATATAATAGAGACATTAGATCTAGCTGGTCTGTCATATTATAATAGAGACAGTAGATCTAGCTGGTCTGTCATAATATAATAGAGGCAGTAGATCTTGCTGGTCTGTCATAATATAATAGAGACAGTAGATCTAGCTGGTCTGTCATAATATAATAGAGACAGTAGATCTAGCTGGTCTGTCATAATATAATAGAGACAGTAGATCTAGCTGGGCTGTCATAATATCATAGAGACATAGAGACAGTAGATCTAGCTGGTCTGTCATAATTTAATAGAGACAGTAGATCTAGCTGGTCTGTCATAATATAATAGAGACAGTAGATCTAGCTGGTCTGTCGATATTTAATAGAGACAGTAGATCTAGCTGGTCTGTCATAATATAATAGAGACAGTAGATTGAGCTGGTCTGTCATAATATAATAGAGACAGTCGATTTAGCTGGTCTGTCATAATATTATAGAGAATGTAGATCTAGCTGGTCTGTCATAATATAATAGAGACAGTAGATCTAGCTGGTCTGTCATAATATAATAGAGACAGTAGATTTAGCTGGTCTGTCATAATATAATAGAGACAGTAGATTTTGCTGGTCTGTCATAATATAATAGAGACAGTAGATGTAGCTGGTCTGTCATAATATAATAATGACATTAGAAAAGGCGGGTCTGTCATAATATAATAGAGACAGGAGATTTAGCTGGTCTGACATAATATAATAGATACAGTAGGTCCAGCTGGTCTGTCATAATATAATAGAGACAGTAGATCTAGCTGGTCTGTCATAATATAATAGAGACAGTAGATCAAGCTGGTCTGTCATATTATAATAGTGACATTAGATTAGGCTGGTCTTTCATAATATAATAGAGACAGTAGATTTAGCTGGTCTGTCATAATATAATAGAGACAGTAAATCTAGCTGGTCTGTCATAATATAATAGAGACAGTAAATCTAGCTGGTCTGTCATAATATAATAGAGACAGTAGATCTAGCTGGTCTGTCATAATATAATAGAGACAGTAGATCTAGCTGGTCTGTCATAATATAATAGAGACAGTAGATCTAGCTGGTCTGTCATAATATAATAGAGAGAGTAGATCTAGCTGGTCTGTCATAATATAATAGAGACAGTAGATTTAGCTGGTCTGTCATACTGTAATAGAGACAGTAGATCTAGCTGGTCTGTCATACTGTAATAGAGACAGTAGATCTAGCTGGTCTGTCATAATATAATAGAGACAGTAGATCGAGCTGATCTGTCATGATATAATAGAGACAGTAGATCTGGTGGTCATAATATAATAGAGACAGTAGATCTTGCTGGTCTGTCATAATATAATAGAGAATGTAGATCGACCTGGTCTGTCATAATATAATAGAGACAGTAGATCTAGCTGGTCTGTCGATATTTAATAGAGACAGTAGATCGAGCTGGTCTGTCATAATATAATAGAGACAGTAGATCTAGCTGGTCTGTCATAATATAATAGAGACAGTAGATCGAGCTGATCTGTCATAATATAATAGAGACAGTAGATCTGGTGTGTCATAATATAATAGAGACAGTAGATCTTGCTGGTCTGTCATAATATAATAGAGAATGTAGATCGACCTGGTCTGTCATAATATAATAGAGACAGTAGATCTAGCTGGTCTGTCATATTATAATAGAGACAGTAGATCAAGCTGGTCTGTCATATTATAATAGTGACATTAGATTAGGTTGGTCTTTCATAATATAATAGAGACAGTAGATTTAGCAGGTCTGTCATAATATAATAGAGACAGTAGATCGAGCTGATCTGTCATAATATAATAGAGATAGTAGATCTAGCGGGTCTGCCATAATATAATAGAGACAGTTGATCTAGCTGGTCTGTCGATATTTAATAGAGACAGTAGATCGAGCTGGTCTGTCATAATATAATAGAGACAGTAGATCTAGCTGGTCTGTCATAATATAATTGAGACATTAGATCGAGCTGGTCTGTCATAATATAATTGAGACATTAGATCGAGCTGGTCTGTCATAAAATAATAGAGACAGTAGATCAAGCTGGTCTGTCATAATATAATAGAGACAGTAGATCGAGCTGGTCTGTCATAATATAATAGAGACAGTAGATTTAGCTGGTCTGTCATAATATAATTGAGACATTAGATCGAGCTGGTCTGTCATAAAATAATAGAGACAGTAGATCAAGCTGGTCTGTCATAATATAATAGAGACAGTAGATCTAGCTGGTCTGTCATAATATAATAGAGACAGTAGGTCTAGCTGGTCTGTCATAATATAATAGAGACAGTAGATTCAGCTGGTCTGTCATAATATTATAGAGAATGTAGATCAAGCTGATCTGTCATAATATCATAGAGACCGTAGATCTAGGTGATCTGTCATAATATAATAGAGACATTAGATCTAGCTGGTCTGTCATAATATAATAGAGACAGTAGATCGAGCTGACATGTCATAATATAATAGAGACAGTAGATCAGCTCTGGTCTGTCATAATATAATAGAGACAGTAGATCTTGCTGGTCTGTCATAATATAATAGAGAATGTAGATCGACCTGGTCTGTCATAATATAATAGAGACAGTAGATCTAGCTGGTCTGTCATAATATAATTGAGACATTAGATCGAGCTGATCTGTCATAATATCATAGAGACAGTAGATCGAGCTGGTCTGTCATAAAATAATAGAGACAGTAGATTTAGCTGGTCTGTCATAATATTATAGAGAATGTAGATCAAGCTGATCTGTCATAATATCATAGAGACCGTAGATCTAGGTGATCTGTCATAATATAATAGAGACATTAGATCTAGCTGGTCTGTCATAATATAATAGAGACAGTAGATCTAGCTGGTCTGTCATAATATAATAGAGACAGTAGATCTAGCTGGTCTGTCATAATATAATAGAGACAGTAGATCTAGCTGGTCTGTCATAATATAATAGAGACAGTAGATCTAGCTGGTCTGTCATAATATAATAGAGACAGTAGATCTAGCTGGTCTGTCATAATATAATAGAGACAGTAGATCAAGCTGGTCTGTCATAATATAATAGAGACAGTAGATCAAGCTTGTCTGTCATATTATAATAGTGACATTAGATTAGGTTGGTCTTCATAATATAATAGAGACAGTAGATTTAGCAGGTCTGTCATAATATAATAGAGACAGTAGATCGAGCTGATCTGTCATAATATAATAGAGATAGTAGATCTAGCGGGTCTGCCATAATATAATAGAGACAGTTGATCTAGCTGGTCTGTCGATATTTAATAGAGACAGTAGATCGAGCTGGTCTGTCATAATATAATAGAGACAGTAGATCTAGCTGGTCTGTCATAATATAATGAGACATTAGATCGAGCTGGTCTGTCATAATATAATTGAGACATTAGATCGAGCTGGTCTGTCATAAAATAATAGAGACAGTAGATCAAGCTGGTCTGTCATAATATAATAGAGACAGTAAATCTAGCTGGTCTGTCATAATATAATAGAGACAGTAGATCTAGCTGGTCTGTCATAATATAATTGAGACATTAGATCGAGCTGGTCTGTCATAATATAATAGAGACAGTAGATCAAGCTGGTCTGTCATAATATAATAGAGACAGTAGGTCTAGCTGGTCTGTCATAATATAATAGAGACAGTAGATTCAGCTGGTCTGTCATAATATTATAGAGAATGTAGATCAAGCTGATCTGTCATAATATCATAGAGACCGTAGATCTAGGTGATCTGTCATAATATAATAGAGACATTAGATCTAGCTGGTCTGTCATAATATAATAGAGACAGTAGATCGAGCTGACATGTCATAATATAATAGAGACAGTAGATCTGGTCTGTCATAATATAATAGAGACAGTAGATCTTGCTGGTCTGTCATAATATAATAGAGAATGTAGATCGACCTGGTCTGTCATAATATAATAGAGACAGTAGATCTAGCTGGTCTGTCATAATATTATAGAGACAGTAGATCTAGGTGATCTGTCATAATATAATAGAGACATTAGATCTAGCTGGTCTGTCATAATATAATAGAGACAGTAGATCTAGCTGGTCTGTCATAATATAATAGAGAGAGTAGATCTAGCTGGTCTGTCATAATATAATAGAGACAGTAGATTTAGCTGGTCTGTCATACTGTAATAGAGACAGTAGATCTAGCTGGTCTGTCATAATATAATAGAGACAGTAGGTCTAGCTGGTCTGTCATAATATAATAGAGACAGTTGATCTAGCTGGTCTGTCATAATATAATAGAGACAGTAGATTTAGCTGGTCTGTCATAATATAATAGAGACAGTAGATCGAGCTGATCTGTCATAATATAATAGAGACAGTAGATCTGGTCTGTCATAATATAATAGAGACAGTAGATTAAGCTGGTCTGTCATAATATAATAGAGACAGTAGATTTAGCTGGTCTGTCATAATATAATAGAGACAGTAAATCTAGCTGGTCTGGCATAATATAATAGAGACAGTAAATCTAGCTGGTCTGTCATAATATAATAGAGACAGTAGATCTAGCTGGTCTGTCATATTATAATAGAGACAGTAGATCTAGCTGGTCTGTCATAATATAATAGAGACAGTAGATTTAGCTGGTCTGTCATAATATAATAGAGACAGTAGATTTAGCTGGTCTGTCATAATATAATAGAGACAGTAGATTAGGCTGGTCTTTCATAATATAATAGAGACAGTAGATCAAGCTGGTCTGTCATAATATAATAGAGACAGTAGATTAGGCTGGTCTTTCATAATATAATAGAGACAGTAGATTTAGCTGGTCTGTCATAATATAATAGAGACAGTAAATCTAGCTGGTCTGTCATAATATAATAGAGACAGTAAATCTCGCTGGTCTGTCATAATATAATAGAGACAGTAGATCTAGCTGGTCTGTCATAATATAATAGAGACAGTAGATTTAGCTGGTCTGTCATAATATAATAGAGAGTAGATCTAGCTTGTCTGTCATAATATAATAGAGACAGTAGGTCTAGCTGGTCTGTCATAATATAATAGAGACAGTTGATCTAGCTGGTCTGTCATAATATAATAGAGACAGTAGATTTAGCTGGTCTGTCATAATATAATAGAGACAGTAGATCGAGCTGATCTGTCATAATATAATAGAGACAGTAGATCTGGCTGGCCTGTCATAATATAATAGAGACAGTAGATCTTGCTGGTCTGTCATAATATAATAGAGAATGTAGATCGACCTGGTCTGTCATAATATAATAGAGACAGTAGATCTAGCTGGTCTGTCATATTATAATAGAGACAGTAGATCTAGCTGGTCTGTCATAATATAATAGAGACAGTAGATCTAGCTGGTCTGTCATAATATAATAGAGACAGTAGATCTAGCTGGTCTGTCATAATATAATAGAGACAGTAGATCAAGCTGGTCTGTCATATTATAATAGTGACATTAGATTAGGTTGGTCTTTCATAATATAATAGAGACAGTAGATTTAGCTGGTCTGTCATAATATAATAGAGACAGTAAATCTAGCTGGTCTGTCATAATATAGTAGAGACAGTAGGTCTAGCTGGTCTGTCATAATATAATAGAGACAGTAGATTCAGCTGGTCTGTCATAATATTATAGAGAATGTAGATCAAGCTGATCTGTCATAATATCATAGAGACTGTAGATCTAGGTGATCTGTCATAATATAATAGAGACATTAGATCTAGCTGGTCTGTCATAATATAATAGAGACAGTAGATCGAGCTGACATGTCATAATATAATAGAGACAGTAGATCTGGTCTGTCATAATATAATAGAGACAGTAGATCTTGCTGGTCTGTCATAATATAATAGAGAATGTAGATCGACCTGGTCTGTCATAATATAATAGAGACAGTAGATCTAGCTGGTCTGTCATAATATAATTGAGACATTAGATCGAGCTGGTCTGTCATAAAATAATAGAGACAGTAGATTTAGCTGGTCTGTCATAATATTATAGAGAATGTAGATCAAGCTGATCTGTCATAATATCATAGAGACCGTAGATCTAGGTGATCTGTCATAATATAATAGAGACATTAGATCTAGCTGGTCTGTCATAATATAATAGAGACAGTAGATCTAGCTGGTCTGTCATAATATAATAGAGAGAGTAGATCTAGCTGGTCTGTCATAATATAATAGAGACAGTAGATTTAGCTTGTCTGACATAATATAATAGATACAGTAGGTCCAGCTGGTCTGTCATAATATAATAGAGACAGTAGATATAGCTGGTCTGTCATAATATAATAGACAGTAGATCGAGCTGGTCAGTCATAATATAATAGAGACAGTAGATCAAGCTGGTCTGTCATATTATAATAGTGACATTAGATTAGTCTGGTCTTTCATAATATAATAGAGACAGTAGATTTAGCTGGTCTGTCATAATATAATAGAGACAGTAGATCGAGCTGATCTGTCATAATATAATAGAGACAGTAGATCTGGTGTGTCATAATATAATAGAGACAGTAGATCTTGCTGGTCTGTCATAATATAATAGAGAATGTAGATCGACCTGGTCTGTCATAATATAATAGAGACAGTAGATCTAGCTGGTCTGTCATAATATAATTGAGACATTAGATCGAGCTGGTCTGTCATAATATAATTGGGAGACATTAGATCGAGCTGGTCTGTCATAAAATAATAGAGACAGTAGATCAAGCTGGTCTGTCATAATATAATAGAGACAGTAAATCTAGCTGGTCTGTCATAATATAATAGAGACAGTAGATCTAGCTGGTCTGTCATAATATAATTAGAGACATTAGATCGAGCTGGTCTGTCATAAAATAATAGAGACAGTAGATCAAGCTGGTCTGTCATAATATAATAGAGACAGTAGATCTAGCTGGTCTGTCATAATATAATAGAGACAGTAGGTCTAGCTGGTCTGTCATAATATAATAGAGACAGTAGATTCAGCTGGTCTGTCATAATATTATAGAGAATGTAGATCAAGCTGATCTGTCATAATATCATAGAGACCGTAGATCTAGGTGATCTGTCATAATATAATAGAGACATTAGATCTAGCTGGTCTGTCATAATATAATAGAGACAGTAGATCGAGCTGACATGTCATAATGTAATAGAGACAGTAGATCTGGTCTGTCATAATATAATAGAGACAGTAGATCTTGCTGGTCTGTCATAATATAATAGAGAATGTAGATCGACCTGGTCTGTCATAATATAATAGAGGACAGTAGATCTAGCTGGTCTGTCATAATATAATTGAGACATTAGATCTTGGTGATCTGTCATAATATAATAGAGACAGTAGATCTAGCTGGTCTGTCATAATATAATAGAGACAGTAGATCAAGCTGGTCTGTCATATTATAATAGTGACATTAGATTAGGCTGGTCTTTCATAATATAATAGAGACAGTAGATTTAGCTGGTCTGTCATAATATAATAGAGACAGTAAATCTAGCTGGTCTGTCATAATATAATAGAGACAGTAAATCTAGCTGGTCTGTCATAATATAATAGAGACAGTAGATCTAGCTGGTCTGTCAAAATATAATAGAGACAGTAGATCTAGCTGGTCTGTCATAATATAATAGAGAGAGTAGATCTAGCTTGTCTGTCATAATATAATAGAGACAGTAGGTCTAGCTGGTCTGTCATAATATAATAGAGACAGTTGATCTAGCTGGTCTGTCATAATATAATAGAGACAGTAGATTTAGCTGGTCTGTCATAATATAATAGAGACAGTAGATCGAGCTGATCTGTCATAATATAATAGAGACAGTAGATCTGGTCTGTCATAATATAATAGAGACAGTAGATCTTGCTGGTCTGTCATAATATAATAGAGAATGTAGATCGACCTGGTCTGTCATAATATAATAGAGACAGTAGATCTAGCTGGTCTGTCATATTATAATAGAGACAGTAGATCTAGCTGGTCTGTCATAATATAATAGAGACAGTAGATCAAGCTGGTCTGTCATAATATAATAGAGACAGTAGATTTAGCTGGTCTGTCATAATATAATAGAGACAGTAGATTTAGCTGGTCTGTCATAATATAATAGAGACATTAGATTAGGTTGGTCTTTCATAATATAATAGAGACAGTAGATGTAGCTGGTCTGTCATAATATAATAGAGACAGTAAATCTAGCTGGTCTGTCATAATATAATAGAGGCAGTAGATTTTGCTGGTCTGTCATAATATAATAGAGACACTAGATCTGGTCTGTCATAATATAATAGAGACACTAGATCTGGTCTGTCATAATATAATAGAGGCAGTAGATCTAGCTGGTCTGTCATAATATAATAGAGACAGTAGATCAAGCTGGTCTGTCATAATATAATAGAGACAGTAGATCTAGCTGGGCTGTCATAATATCATAGAGACATAGAGACAGTAGATCTAGCTGGTCTGTCATAATATAATAGAGACAGTAGATCTAGCTGGTCTGTCAATATTTAATAGAGACAGTAGATCTAGCTGGTCTGTCATAATATAATAGAGACAGTAGATCTAGCTGGTCTGTCATAATATAATAGAGACAGTCGATTTAGCTGGTCTGTCATAATATTATAGAGAATGTAGATCTAGCTGATCTGTCATAATATCATAGAGACCGTAGATCTTGGTGATCTGTCATAATATAATAGAGACAGTAGATCTAGCTGGTCTGTCATAATATAATAGAGACAGTAGATCAAGCTGGTCTGTCATATTATAATAGTGACATTAGATTAGGTTGGTCTTTCATAATATAATAGAGACAGTAGATTTAGCTGGTCTGTCATAATATAATAGAGACAGTAGATCTAGCTGGTCTGTCATATTATAATAGTGACATTAGATTAGGCTGGTCTTTCATAATATAATAGAGACAGTAGATTTAGCTGGTCTGTCATAATATAATAGAGACAGTAAATCTAGCTGGTCTGTCATAATATAATAGAGACAGTAAATCTAGCTGGCCTGTCATATTATAATAGAGACAGTAGATCAAGCTGGTCTGTCATAATATAATAGAGAATGTAGATCGACCTGGTCTGTCATAATATAATAGAGACAGTAGATCTAGCTGGTCTGTCATATTATAATAGAGACAGTAGATCAAGCTGGTCTGTCATAATATAATAGAGACAGTAGATCTAGCTGGTCTGTCATACTGTAATAGAGACAGTAGATCTAGCTTGTCTGTCATAATATAATAGAGACAGTAGATCTAGCTGGTCTGTCGATATTTAATAGAGACAGTAGGTTTAGCTGGTCTGTCATAATATAATAGAGACAGTAGATCTAGCTGGTCTGTCATAATATAATAGAGACAGTAGATCGAGCTGATCTGTCATAATATAATAGAGACAGTAGATCTGGTGTTTCATAATATAATAGAGACAGTAGATCTTGCTGGTCTGTCATAATATAATAGAGAATGTAGATCGACCTGGTCTGTCATAATATAATAGAGACAGTAGATCTAGCTGGTCTGTCATATTATAATAGAGACAGTAGATCTAGCTGGTCTGTCATAATATAATAGAGACAGTAGATCAAGCTGGTCTGTCATAATATAATAGAGACAGTAGATCAAGCTTGTCTGTCATATTATAATAGTGACATTAGATTAGGTTGGTCTTTCATAATATAATAGAGACAGTAGATTTAGCAGGTCTGTCATAATATAATAGAGACAGTAGATCGAGCTGATCTGTCATAATATAATAGAGACAGTAGATCTGGTGTGTCATAATATAATAGAGACAGTAGATCGAGCTGATCTGTCATAATATAATAGAGATAGTAGATCTAGCAGGTCTGCCATAATATAATAGAGACAGTTGATCTAGCTGGTCTGTCGATATTTAATAGAGACAGTAGATCGAGCTGGTCTGTCATAATATAATAGAGACAGTAGATCTAGCTGGTCTGTCATAATATAATTGAGACATTAGATCGAGCTGGTCTGTCATAAAATAATAGAGACAGTAGATCAAGCTGGTCTGTCATAATATAATAGAGACAGTAGATCTAGCTGGTCTGTCATAATATAATAGAGACAGTAGATCTAGCTGGTCTGTCATAATATAATAGAGACAGTAAATTAAGCTGGTCTGTCATAATATAATAGAGACAGTAGATTTAGCTGGTCTGTCATAATATAATAGAGACTGTAGATCTAGGTGATCTGTCATAATATAATAGAGACATTAGATCTAGCTGGTCTGTCATAATATAATAGAGACAGTAGATCGAGCTGACATGTCATAATATAATAGAGACAGTAGATCTGGTCTGTCATAATATAATAGAGACAGTAGATCTTGCTGGTCTGTCATAATATAATAGAGAATGTAGATCGACCTGGTCTGTCATAATATAATAGAGACAGTAGATCTAGCTGGTCTGTCATAATATAATTGAGACATTAGATCAAGCTGGTCTGTCATAATATAATAGAGACAGTAGATCTAGCTGGTCTGTCATAATATAATAGAGACAGTAGGTCTGGTCTGTCATAATATAATAGAGACAGTAGATCTAGCTGGTCTGTCATAATATAATAGAGACAGTAGATTTAGCTGGTCTGTCATACTGTAATAGAGACAGTAGATCTAGCTGGTCTGTCATAATATAATAGAGAGTAGGTCTAGCTGGTCTGTCATAATATAATAGAGACAGTTGATCTAGCTGGTCTGTCATAATATAATAGAGACAGTAGATTTAGCTGGTCTGTCATAATATAATAGAGACAGTAGATCGAGCTGATCTGTCATAATATAATAGAGACAGTAGATCTGGTCTGTCATAATATAATAGAGACATTAGATTAGGCTGGTCTTTCATAATATAATAGAGACAGTAGATTTAGCTGGTCTGTCATAATATAATAGAGACAGTAAATCTAGCTGGTCTGTCATAATATAATAGAGACAGTAAATCTAGCTGGTCTGTCATAATATAATAGAGAATGTAGATCGACCTGGTCTGTCATATTATAATAGTGACATTAGATTAGGTTGGTCTTTCATAATATAATAGAGACAGTAGATTTAGCTGGTCTGTCATATTAATAGAGACAGTAGATCTAGCTGGTCTGTCATATTATAATAGTGACATTAGATTTGCTGGTCTTTCATAATATAATAGAGACAGTAGATCAAGCTGGTCTGTCATATTATAATAGTGACATTAGATTAGGCTGGTCTTTCATAATATAATAGAGACAGTAGATTTAGCTGGTCTGTCATAATATAATAGAGACAGTAAATCTAGCTGGTCTGTCATAATATAATAGAGACAGTAAATCTACCTGGTCTGTCATAATATAATAGATACAGTAGATCTAGCTGGTCTGTCAAAATATAATAGAGACAGTAGATCTAGCTGGTCTGTCATAATATAATAGAGAGAGTAGATCTAGCTTGTCTGTCATAATATAATAGAGACAGTAGATTTAGCTGGTCTGTCATAATATAATAGAGACAGTAGATCGAGCTGATCTGTCATAATATAATAGAGACAGTAGATCTGGTGTGTCATAATATAATAGAGACAGTAGATCTTGCTGGTCTGTCATAATATAATAGAGAATGTAGATCGACCTGGTCTGTCATAATATAATAGAGACAGTAGATCTAGCTGGTCTGTCATATTATAATAGAGACAGTAGATCTAGCTGGTCTGTCATAATATAATAGAGACAGTAGATCTAGCTGGTCTGTCATAATATAATAGAGACAGTAGATCAAGCTGGTCTGTCATAATATAATAGAGACAGTAGATCAAGCTGGTCTGTCATATTATAATAGTGACATTAGATTAGGTTGGTCTTTCATAATATAATAGAGACAGTAGATGTAGCTGGTCTGTCATAATATAATAGAGACAGTAAATCTAGCTGGTCTGTCATAATATAATAGAGGCAGTAGATTTAGCTGGTCTGTCATAATATAATAGAGACAGTAGATTCAGCTGGTCTGTCATAATATTATAGAGAATGTAGATCAAGCTGATCTGTCATAATATCATAGAGACTGTAGATCTAGGTGATCTGTCATAATATAATAGAGACATTAGATCTAGCTGGTCTGTCATAATATAATAGAGACAGTAGATCGAGCTGACATGGGTCCTTCTGTAGCTCAGTTGGTAGAGCATGGCGCTTGTAACGCCAGGGTAGTGGGTTCGATCCCGGGACCACCCATACGTAGAATGTATGCACACATGACTGTAAGTCGCTTTGGATAAAAGCGTCTGATAAATGGCATATATATACATGTCATA